>NW_026117559.1:0-41659 GCF_001640805.2 Lates calcarifer
CATTCACTGAGCACTTTATGAGGAAGACCATACTAATACTGGGTTGGGCTTTCCTTTTACTCTTTATTCTTTGTGGCATGAACTCCACAAGATGTTGGAAATATTCCTTTGAGGTCTGTCTGGTCCATGTTGACATGACTGCATCACATTATTTCTGCAGATTTGTTTTGGTTCTGGCCACAAATATATGTTCATCATTCCCTGGCCTTTTAATTCATGTCTTGAGGTGGCTGGTCAATGGTTAATGTAAACCAAGTAGTAAGTATGTACAGTAGGTTTATCAGAGTTTTGAGGCTGAACCATGCCATAAATCCAAATGACGGATCTAACTCTGGCAAAAAAAAAAAAAAAAAAACACAATTAAAAAAACCTTAAACTGTAGAGTTGGCTTACAATTCTCTAAGAATTTGCCACCTTTTGCATTTCAGTTTTTTTTAAATAAATGCTAAAATATATTCATTAATTCAACTTTGAGCTTTGCTACTTGTGGACCAGTGAATTTCCAGTAAATGTATATCTGATGTTTTCAGGTGAGGGAGCTTGAGACTGAAGTGGAGTCAGAGCAAAAGAAGAGCAGCGAAGCTATAAAGGGAATCCGTAAATATGAGAGACGCATTAAGGAGCTCACATATCAGGTCAGTTTATGCTTTCTTTTTTTTCAGAATGGTAATTGAAGAAAATGATTTGTAGTTAACTTGTGAGTTTCTTTCCTATTCCCTTGATTTATACAGACTGAGGAAGACCGCAAGAATACTGTGCGTCTGCAGGACCTGGTTGACAAACTGCAAGCTGAAAGTTAAAGCCTACAAAAGAGCTGCTGAGGAGGCTGTAAGTGTAGGCTGGAAAAAATGTCTGTGTTTTGTGCTCTTAGGGTCTATAAGCTTCATAGTTACAGTTCAAAGCACATGTTTATATTTTGCAGTTTATTACATTTTGTAGATGTGAAAATACTGTTACAACACTAGCTGTTTGTGCCAATTTTTGTCTACAAAAAAGTTGCTGCATTGTGACTTGTTTTTGTTTTTTTAATTAGTAACACCAAAAGACTGTGGTTATTTATATAGTGCTTCTCCCTTTGTAGATGATGTGGCCTTAAATCCATTGTCACTTGTTGTAATGTGATGTTTGTGTTCTGTGTTGTTGTTTTCATATCCTGTAGGAAGAGGCAGGCCAATACTCATCTGACCAAGTTCCGTAAAACTGCAGCATGAGCTGGATGAGGCTGAAGAGCGAGCCGACATCGCTGAGTCTCAGGTCAACAAGCTGCGTGCCAAGAGCCGCGATGTTGGCTCCAAGGTAAGGAGTTCCTCTATATTTCACCATAACACTTCACATGCAGAGCTGTGGACCAACATTACACAATATTGCATTTCAATGTATGGGAATTCATGCAAGTGTTTTGTGTTTAATATGTAATGTAAAATCAACAACAGCACTGTTTATCATTTTAATGGGGGTAAATAAATCACCACAATTAAATAAGAGACCAGGCATTGTACAGATTTATGACTTTTATTTTGGGTGTTTTCCTGGATTTGATAAATTGTAAAAGTATAATTTAGGTTAGTGGTAATATGATCTTTGTCACAGGGAAGGTTCTATGATGAAGTTTCTTTTAGGTTTCTTGAAGAAACAGTTGGCTTCAACTTTAGCACTTAAGACTACCATGATCTGGATGACTGAGAACCTACACAGATAGATATGACAGAAAAATGAGGGAAATGAATGCCATGCACTAAAAGGTCACCATTAAGACTCAAAGCAGGGATGGCTCGTGGTTAGTGCTTCACCTCTAGGACACCGATGCACCCCTACATGAATTTTTCCTTAAACTATATCTTCATCTGAGGCATTTTGTGAATGACATAACAGCATTAAACCCTGACAACCAGTCAAATCAATGTAAACTAGTTCTAATAAAGACACCAAAAATGCTTTAATTGATCGAGTTTTTGTTAAGATATGTTCCCTTTTTGAACAGCTCCTACTGAGAAATGTCTTAAAAAAGATTAAATGATTTCAACAGAATCCAGGCTTGGAATTATTGTGTCAAATAAAGAAAACACAAAACAAAAGCAAAAACATAAACAAAAACAATGGTTTGAGATTCACTAAAGATGGGCTTGGCTCTTCAGTTTTAATATGATTTTTAATATTTGATATATAAAATATATATGATCTTAACTTTCCTCCAAATGCATTCAGTGATACATCACTTTTCAAATTCTTTCAAAAACAATTAGACACAACCAAATTTACTACAGTGAAGACATACTGACATTAAAAAAAACATTCACTTGTAACATCGTGTAACATCTTGTAAAATCCAGTTTCTCTTGTAACACTTGTAACACCTGTTGAGTCTTGTTGGTCTTCTGTCTCTAATCTGTTTCTTTTTCTGCTCTCTATCATTCTTCATCACAGAAAGGGCTAGATGAGGAGTGAAACTCACAGACGGCCACCTAAGAGCTTTGGGATCTCCTGTGCTGTAGTCCCCTTTGTCTCCAAAGTAGGCTAAATGTAGAATAAAGCAAAGTGCATTCAAATTGTGTAGAGTCCTCATTTATTTCAACCAGGAGAAATGCTCCATGTTAAATTCAACATAAGAGGCAGAAGGCAGACCTGTCAAATAATGTGTATTTTCCTGAGGGTGCAATGCCAGCTAGAGCAATATGCATCTGTTTGGTCATTTCCTGGCATCAAACAAATATGTTTTTTCATCTACTTCAGAATAATATATTTATAATTAATATATAAAATAGAATGTATATATTAATTCTGCAGAAACACCAGTACTGCTGTTCTATACAATCCTTCCCACAACAGTTTGTAGAATGTCCAATCTTTTTTTTTTTTTTTTTTTTTGTGGAGTTTAAACACCTGCATTCAACACAAATAATCAGTTTGTTTCACCTCTGATTTGAGAATGACTGTGTGTTATCTTACACGTGGGTGGATGCACAGGCAACAGGATCAGTCAGAAAGCTAACAATAAATACCATATGTATATGTAAATAATACTATATTTCTAATTGGACTGGAAAGCTTTTACTGACAGATTCCAAATTTAACATTAAAATCATCAAAGCTCAATCTGAACTGTTCTGTTACCTGGACCTGCCTTCATTAACGATGAATAACATTTTAATGAGACACTCTGATTTAATGTTAACTAACCTTGTGGGTTTTTAACAGAAAAACAGTAATGAACATATGTCCTATTTTGTATTTCTTTTTTAAAGAAAGAGGGTATTTCATCTTATTTTTCCCCCATTGGATAGGTATGGACTGATATTTTCTACTTTAAAGACACAAATGTGTGTCGTTAAATATGCAGAGTAGAACAACTGCAGAGTTTGAATTAATTTCTCTAACTTAATTGTATATACAACTAGCCCCACTGATATTCTAGCAGCTGCTGCACCAACTTACATCAGCTGTCTGTGATCTTTTGATTGTCCACAGTGATTAACTTGTTTTCTCATAGTCCACCGACTAATAATATATTCTCATAATGTATTCAGGCAGTCTTCCAAGGTTGCACCCAGGAGTGTCTGTCTGTGCCTGGTTTGCCTATTATCACCTTATTTGAAAAAAAAAAAAAAAGATTCTGGTCAGGTCCATTTGCGTTAGCACCTGTAGATTTGTTCTATTTCAGGAAAATAGAGCCCAACATGTTAAATTCACAAGCTCTCATATCATCACTAATGAAAAATATCAGCCAGTTGGTAAATGTATTTCAGTAAATAGAGACATCAAAAGAGCTAGCACTAGAAAGCACATAAGTGATAAGGTGAGTCACTCCTGCCACCTTGTGCTGACCCACTGTCTGACTTTTTCTTGTAGCAGAGTCAAGTCACCCATGAATGCTAATAGCTTAATCACCTCTTTGTCTAACTATAGTATTTTGAAAGTATTTTGTAAGTATTTTCCACTGTCACTGAAATTGGATTAGCCTTTAAATACCCACAGGTTAAACCCAACCTGAAAATCACTACAGTCAACACTGTAGAACAACAGACTCCAAATGAACAAATATATATGTATGCTTTATGGTGTTATACAACATGATGTTATTAATAGAAGTGCTATTAATGGGCTTTTGTTAAATGGTCTGAGATATTATATTAGTGTGTGGAACATGAGCAGATCTGTAAGTGTAGTAGTAGCAAACATTGCACAAAAATGTTGTATCATTACACTAGTCTTTACTAAAATCCTACAACCTTTTTTCCCCTGAAAACAAATTTTAAAAAAGAACCCAGTTATGGACTATTATTTTTACCAGGTTCCTTTAGTCTTCTAGAAGATGTTGTAGAGGAGAAGTATTTAATATATTTTTGGGAATGTATTTATGAATATAATATGGTTGGGTGAAGACCTGAAGCAGTAACGAAAAAAAAAAAAATCCTTCCAGAATCAGATGAGAACAGCTTCAGACTCTGTATACAGAAAGATGGAAAGGGATGAAGAATAAAATGTCTACAGTTACTGTTTTCTGTGGGTAAATTAGGCTCTGTTGCCTCCAGACCTCCAGTGGCATTTTAAATGTTCACTGACTTCAGACAGTCTTTAATTTTTAGCACCTACTTACAAGTAATAGGTTCTGTCTCTCCCCTTTGTGTTCAGTAATATATTAATGTATTAATAAAACATATTCAGTACCTGAATTTGAGGATAGGCTTTGTTACAGCAAATTTAAGCAAACAAATTTAATATTGAGATTGTGATGGACTGTTCAACACTAGCTGTTACTAAAGCTAACATACAATTATTATAAACTTTGTAAAGTACAGTAAAAACAATGAATGAAATCAAAAATACAATATAAACAAAAAAAGCTGAAAATGAGATGTAGTATCTAATTACAACAAACTGAATTTAACCAACATAATTTATAGTAAATCTATGTTCTAGCTGAATCTATGACAGACTTACCATACCTCATGCAGCTGCAGCAGCACAAAAGAAGGACTGATACACAGGAGGAAGGCAGGAAGGAGCCAAGTGAAGAGTGGATATCAGTTTGACATTTGTCTACCACTGAATGCTGACCTTGATCTCATATGTCTGTGTCCTTCAATGGTTTTACATATCTGTAGGGAGATTATAAAATGATAAATAAATGGCATAGTGTTTTTCTTCACCATCCACATTCTAATATCAACAAAACTATTTAAACTGTATCATTTTGATGACACTTTGAGATAATCTCTCTAACATCACTACCTTTGTGCTGTTCCTCTCTGTGTCAGCAGCTTAACATGTAAGCCTGTGATGTTTAGAAATGCTTTAGGATTAATGAGTAGACACCATCAGCGACAGTATATCAAGGTGACACCATTTGTTCTTTCCATTAAGGAGCTTAGCTGCCAACAATTGGCCTTACCTTAGAGGAGTTTGGCCATGGCTCTGAGCTGATAGAGTGAGTAGGAGATGAAAGCCAGGAAGGGGACACAAAACAGATAAAGGTTTCTAAAGGGATTTAGACAGCTGAGAATGAGAAAGAGTCCAACAATGTGAAAGCAAATTCTGATCAGCCCTCACAAGGTCCACTGGAACGTTGCTCAGCATCAAAGTTTGTTCTCATTTTACAGGAGGAGAGTGACTTTACAGTACATGGCTAAGGGGCAAGGAATGAATAGCTGAATAGATCAAAATCCTTTTTTTTTTCTTTGCAGCAGTGACAACCTTAACATGCCTTATAGTGAGGGTTCCATAAACATAAACAGTTAAAAGGTTATGTTCATGACTATGGACTCAAACCACCAGGGGCAACATCAAATAATTACATCTCATGATGGAATAAAATTTTAAAATGGATTAAACTTGTGCTCTAGAATAAATGGAGGTTTCTACATATATTTTCAGTGTCATGCACCTGTCACTCCTTATCCATCATGACATCACAGACTGTAGTTCAGCTATATCAGTGCCCTCAAAGGCTGCCCTTCTCAATCAGAGAGAAAAAATCCAGACAAGAATTTCACAGGGTTATCTTTGTCCTCAAGGCCAAAGGAAAGGGAATAATGCCATGACGACACCATGAGACAAAGGGTGTAGACCTAGCTGGGCAGAACAGTGGTGAGTGATAATTTAAAGTCCCTGAACTTAGCTCTCGCTTGACAACAGCTGCAACACTTTATTGCCTCAGCAGCAGCCCCTCCTACAGTAACAGTAGAATAATGGAAAAGAAAGTTTTCCTTCAACTTTTTATCATCACATATAAATGGGAATGTATACTTTTCAGTTGTGGTTATCAAAGGTTTTCAGCAGATTATCCACCTAAGATCATCTTATCCAAATCACAATATACAGTAAGACCATAATAGGTCATGTTATTTGTTATTATTTCATTAGGTTTATCGTCAGCAAGTAAGTTTTGATTGAGCAAAGTAATTAACTTTAGTTTAAACCACATGACAAGGTACATAATTTAAATTCAACATTTAAATGCCCTTCACTCTAATGTGTGAAATACCAAAAACAAAAATAATAATAATAAAATAAAAATGTATCAAATGAAAACCTAACTATGAGATGTCAAGTTTTGAAACAATGCCACTGCACTGAACAGATCTAACAGAATAAAGTCAGTAGCTAATAAAATGTATATAGAATGACCTGTTATTATTTATATGAAAAAATAGGAGTCATTTGATATCAAGCCTGTCCCTGATCCCCACCTCTTGCCCTCCCCTTTCTTTTTAACATGTATTGTCCTCGCCTTGTTTGTCACAAGGTGAAAGCAAGAAATAGCAGCAGTACATCCAGCCCAATTAGGAGAACACGTTTTAATGTGCAACCTTTCTCCAAAAATTCATCCCATATTTGGTAGATAAACAAGCTTTATTAATAGAGGGAGGGCTGCTGTCAGTGTTGGGGCTGATCACTTCACTTGATTAAAGGTTGAGAGCAAAAGGTAAGCAAAACATTTATATACACTGTAGAGGATGAAGATGTGGCACATTTATTATTTATAATAGATGTCTTGACATTTACTGGCTTAGCTATGAAATATTTTAGTGTGATTTTTTAGTGACATTCTTCACATTTGTATCATCTTTGTCTTTGCTAGACGAAACAGATGGTGTTCTTCTGGTAGTAGTAATGGAATAATAATTTTGCTCTCTTTTCTGGTTTCAATAGTAATACCCTGACCGACATTGGTCTCCTTTGTAGTCTAACCCACCCTAGGTAAATGCCACTTTGGATTCTATTTGAAATGTCTTTAATTATGACTACAGTCCCCCAACTTCAGTCGGGACACTTTTTTGTGTGTGTTTATCTAAAGTTGTTGGAATTTTCTTGTTGATACATGATTAAGAGGTCAAGTCATTTGCATACTGAAGAGAGGGTTGTGAATAAATTCTGGCACTCTACATAATGTTCTTTAAGCATTTCTTTGAGCTGTGTCTCAGTAATTTCCAAACCCACAATATGTGGATAAATAATTCATCACTGTACATCTTTGGATTTAGACAAGACTTTTATGTCAGATAACAAATTCTGACATCACAAACACAAAAATGATTTAAAAAAATGACATACTATATAAACAGTACCAAATAAGTTGGCATTATTGCACATGTGGTATACTGATAATGCAGTGCATGAATAGTTGCAGCAAGTTCTGTTGGATACATTGTATAGTAATTCTGAAAGCATGATTCTGTTCTGGAATTTAAAAGATTAAAAAATGGGGGATGCTGCCATGAAAGAGTTTGGGGCTGCTGCGCCCTATCTGAGAAAGTCGGACAAGGAGCGTTTGGAGGCCCAGACTCGTCCATTTGACATGAAGAAGGAATGCTTTGTTCCTGATCCTGAGATTGAGTACGTCAAAGCCTCCATCATCACTCGGGATGGTGACAAAGTCACTGCTGAGACTGAATTCGGAAAGGTAGATAAAATTTTGATTTAGAAGAATGCTGATGAACAAATTCCAAGAGACAGGTAACTGTTTAGCCTTTGATCACTGTAACTGTGAAATGTATTTTCTTTCGTAGACTGTGACGGTGAAGGAGAGTGATATCCATCCCCAGAACCCGCCTAAGTTTGATAAAATTGAAGACATGGCAATGTTCACCTTTCTCCATGAGCCTGCTGTGCTGTTTAATTTAAAAGAACGTTACGCAGCATGGATGATCTATGTAAGACACTAAAATCATAACATAAAACCTGAACTTCACTGTTAAAGCATCATTAATAAGCAGTATCCTTATGACTAAGTAACACATTATGTTAACTCCAGATTATCATTCTCTTACTTACTATGATAGACCTACTCTGGGCTGTTCTGTGTGACTGTCAACCCCTATAAGTGGCTGCCAGTCTATAACCAAGAAGTTGTTGTTGCCTATCGAGGGAAGAAGAGAAGCGAAGCTCCTCCTCATATCTTCTCCATCTCTGACAATGCCTACCAGTACATGCTGGCTGGTACATAATCTGTTTAATCCTTCATCTAGTTTAAATATTCAATTCAGACATCATACCATTTTTGACTGATATGTTGATCATTTCTCTTTTCAACAGACAGAGAAAACCAGTCCATCCTCATCACGTAAGTCACACAGCCAACAGAATCTCTTTGGTGGTCAAGGATCATAAGTCATTGCATCAATTTTTTAAATTTTTCGTCTCCTCTACTCAGTGGAGAATCCGGTGCTGGAAAGACTGTCAACACCAAACGTGTCATTCAGTACTTTGCCAGTATCGCAGCTGTCCCAAGTACTGGGAAGAAAGATCCAGCTGCTGAAAAGAAGGTCTGTTCTAAGAGATATACCTATGGCTATTTCATGATCTGCTTCCTCCCACAGCCCAAAGACATGCAAGTTAGGTTAATTGGTGACTCTAAATTGCCTCTGGGTGTGAATGTGAGTGTGAATGGTTGTTTGTCGGTATATGTTGGCCCTGCGATGAACTGGTGATCTATCCAGGGTGTACCCAGCCTCTTGCCCAATGTCAGCTGGGATAGGCTCCAGCCCCCCATGACCGTGAGGATAAGCAGTATAGATAATCAACGAATGAATGACTGAATGAAAACCTGAAACATATTCTGTAATTTTACATACTTAGAAAAGAACATTAAGTTGTGTCTTTGCCAAAATCAGGGTACCCTGGAGGATCAAATCATTCAGGCTAACCCTGCTCTGGAGGCCTTTGGAAATGCCAAGACCATCAGGAATGACAATTCCTCTAGATTTGTGAGTATCTATGGGGATGCAAAAACTAATCTGTAAATTGAAGTGAATCAATGTCACTATACTGAGTGAGTCGCTTTCTCTTAGGGTAAATTCATCCGCATTCATTTTGACAATCGAGGAAAGCTGGCTTCTGCTGATATTGAAACTTGTAAGTAAAATCGTAGACTCACCTATCACTTTTTCAGTGTACCATGTAGTGTCTGACGTTCCATATATGGTTTTTACTCTCTTGGAATGCCTGAAGCTCCATGTATGTCTTTCTATTCTTTGGGCTCATGTTTAGGTTAGTAGCCATGAACATATACATATAAGGGACAGGGAGAGGGACTTTCCTCCCTCCTCTCTGTTTCTTGGAAAAGTGAGGTCATTGAGTGAGAGCCCGATGTCTCGCTATAAATCGTAAAGATGACTAACATATATATATATATACTGATGTTTAGAGCTGTTAGGAGAGAGATCCATATTGGCTCGGATCCTCTCACAAGCTACTGCAGTGCTTGTTTTGATGCTGGACTTCTTTGCAATAAACTTCTATATGCAAGCAAGACAGTGTCAGCGGAGATCTTCTCTTTATCATCTTCATATCATCACCATCAAATATACCACAAACACAATAACAATGGGTTTTTCTTACAGACCTTCTGGAAAAGTCTCGTGTGACCTTCCAGCTCAAGGCTGAGAGGGACTACCACATTTTCTATCAGATCTTGTCTCAGGTTAAGCCTGAACTTCTGGGTAAGTGTGCATTTGATGAGAGTTATACATATGCGTAACTGCATCATATGTTGTATCAAATTAAATATTTTCTATTTTCTCAAATATTTTTCTTAGAAATGTTGCTCATCACCAACAACCCATATGACTACGCCTTCATCTCCCAAGGAGAAACAACAGTAGCCTCTATCAATGATTCTGAAGAGCTGATGGCTACTGATGTGAGCTATGTCCTCAAATCAAATCAAATCTATATTTAAAAATTTACTTTTACATTGACAAAAATGCATTTTTGATCATATAAAATCTTATTCAGGAAGCATTTGATGTGCTGGGCTTCACTCAAGAAGAAAAGAACAGCATGTACAAGCTAACAGGTGCCGTCATGCATCATGGCAACATGAAGTTTAAGCAGAAGCAGAGAGAGGAGCAGGCAGAGGCTGATGGCACTGAAGGTTAGATATGGATATTAAAAACAAATTACAGCCAACTATGCTAAAGGAATCAGGCATAAAAGAATGAGAACTGTGAAAGGCAGTGATGACCTTGATAAATTAATACCACAATTTTTCTCCACAGATGCTGACAAAGTAGCTTATCTGATGGGCCTGAACTCTGCTGACTTAATCAAGGGTCTCTGTCACCCAAGAGTCAAAGTAGGAAATGAGTGGGTCACCAAGGGACAAAATGTTGCTCAGGTGAGATTTTTTTTTCATTCAATTCCAGAATGAAGTCCACAAAGGTTTATAATCGTGTTTTTTAATGTATTTGTTCATTAGGTGTATTATGCAGTTGGTGCACTGTCTAAGGCAGTGTATGAGAGGATGTTTCTCTGGATGGTATTGAGAATTAACCTGTCCCTGGACACCAAGCAGCCTCGTCAGTACTTCATTGGCGTGTTAGACATTGCTGGATTTGAAATCTTTGATGTGAGTTTGAACAGAATGTATAATCTATATGAAGTTCTCTTTGGTTTAAGACAAAATGATCAAGCCTGTGTACTATTTCATTACAGTTCAACACCTTTGAGCAGCTGTGCATCAACTTCACCAATGAAAAACTGCAACAGTTTTTCAACCACCACATGTTTGTGCTGGAGCAGGAAGAGTACAAGAAAGAAGGCATTGAATGGACGTTCATAGATTTTGGTATGGATTTGCAGGCCTGTATTGACCTCATTGAAAAGGTGAGATACCAGACAATTAGAAGACATGAATAAAATAAATAAATATATGGTCTATTTTCCAAACCACCCATATTTTGTCTCCTCAGCCCATGGGGATCATGTCCATCCTTGAAGAGGAGTGCATGTTCCCGAAAGCCACTGATATCACCTTTAAAGCTAAGCTCTATGACAACCATTTGGGGAAATCTGCCAACTTCCAGAAGCCCAGAGTTGTCAAAGGAAAACCAGAGGCTCATTTTGCCCTAATGCACTATGCTGGAACTGTTGATTATAATATCAACAACTGGCTGGTGAAGAACAAGGATCCTCTGAATGAGACTGTTGTTGCCCTGTACCAGAAATCTACTCTCAAGCTGCTCGCTACCCTCTTTGCAAATTACGCTGGGGCTGATTCAGGTTTGTATTTAAAAAGGGACTTCTTAGGGTATCTTAGTTTAAAAAAGATTATAAATGCATCATGTGCTGTAGAATCAAGAAGCTTTGAATATAAATGCTAGATTTTACATGGACCCTGTTTTTGCTTCTACTACTGTTCTGTATCAAAGTGTTATTACTGTATAGGTCACCTCTGTTGTTCAAAATGATCTCAGAAAATATCTTCAATATTTTTTTTTCTTTTAAAAGTGTAATTATAAATATTTCATTTAGTTCAGGAATCTGGTGGGAAGGGCAAAGGTGGTGGTAAAAAGAAAGGTTCATCCTTCCAAACTGTATCAGCCCTACATAGGGTAAGATCAATATAATTTATACTAGTATTTCTGCTTATTTCATATTTATGTTTTTTATGGTACTGTTAATTATACTGGTAATCAATTCTGTCCTCCCCTGATAGGAGAACTTGAACAAGCTGATGACCAACTTGAGGTCTACTCACCCTCACTTTGTACGCTGCATCATCCCCAATGAGACCAAGACTCCTGGGGCCATGGAGAATCCTCTGGTGATGCACCAGCTGCGTTGTAATGGGGTGCTCGAAGGCATCAGGATCTGCAGAAAGGGCTTCCCCAACAGGATCCTCTATGGAGATTTCAAACAGAGGTGTCTGTCAGATATACAGATTGGTGACAAATTGAGAGGAAAAAACAACACCAAGGGCTCTTTCCCCAATAATCATACTTGTCAAGTGTCAGTTTTTGTCACTGAGTAATACATTCCTCTGTACATTTAGTGGTAGTTATTTTTAATATTTTAGAAAATAAAGCTAAAAATATATTATCCACATTGCAAAGGTACCGTATTTTGAACCCAAGTGCCATCCCTGAGGGACAGTTCATCGATAACAAGAAAGCTTCAGAGAAGCTTTTGGGCTCCTTGGATATAGACCATAACCAGTACAAACTGGGCCACACTAAGGTAAGTATTGGTGAAATCAATTTTGGCATATATAGTATAAAGAATTTATTTTTGACTCAGTGTGATAAAGAATTGTATTTTTCTGTTGACCGCAGGTACACAACAGAAAAATACACTGCATGTCACTTAGTTCTGATACTCCTGCTTTCACTCACGGTACTACTATGTATGTGATAATGGTAGAAAATGTATAATGCGCTTGCTACTACTGATGTCATCTGTTTACAAAAATCAGGTGTTTTTTAAAGCTGGACTGCTTGGTTTGCTGGAGGAGATGCGAGACGACCGTTTAGCTCTAATCATCACCAGGATCCAGGCAAGATCCCGAGGTGTTCTGGCAAGAATTGAATTCCAGAAGATTGTAGAACGCAGGTACATGCACTCTTAAATTAACTGAATATCCCTTTAAAGCTACAGGCAAAAGGAAGAGAGGAGAAATGAAAAAGAATACTCATTCAAAGTCAAATTTTAGATTATGACTTTTCCATTGATATGACAACTTATTTTATCATAGCGGAGCACTGAAAAATAGTCTATTTTAGAAAGCAGGCATGAATTAAATTAAGCCAGTGATTCAGAGCCATTCATTATTCCTAAAAAGTTTCCAGCTGCATTTACAGATTGAAGACAACCTTTCATATTCAAAACTGAAAATTGATGAAGTGCACATATAGATTCACTTGAATTAAATAAGTACAGTAAATGTAGAAATTGGATTTGTTAATGCAGAATTTGTGTCCAGGAAATTGTATTCTATAAAATTATAATATTTATGGCTGTGTAACAAATGACTTCCTATTTAATATTTGGTGCACTACATGTACTTTTATTCAAGTGTCAAAATTGAGTGTGTAAACTGGCAGTTGTCCATGGCATGGACGCTACTTTTTGCCAATCAACACGATGTGCCACGTTTTAGAGAAGTAAAGTGGCTGTGTTACTGTTGTCACTGATGATGCAAAATTATGATGAGTAATGAGTGAAAGAGTGAACAAGGTGGTGATTTTGGACACAACATGTGAATCACATGTGCCAACAACATGTCCATAGGGATGCACTACTTGTGATCCAGTGGAACATCCGCGCTTTCATGGGGGTCAAGAATTGGCCCTGGATGAAGATGTACTTCAAAATCAAGCCTCTGCTGAAGTCAGCAGAGACTGAGAAGGAGATGGCCAACATGAAGGAAGAGTTTGCCAAACTGAAGGAGGCTTATGCAAAATCAGAAGCCCGCAGAAAGGAACTAGAGGAAAAAATGGTCACTCTTCTCCAAGAGAAGAATGACCTGCAGCTCCAAGTTCAGACTGTATGTCTTAAAATCTGTCAGTATTAAAAAATTACATTAAAATCAGACTGAGTCTCCCAAGGTGTAATGCTGTGCCTTTTCAACAATAACAGGAGCAAGATAATCTGTGTGATGCTGAAGAAAGATGCGAGGGGCTGATTAAGAGCAAGATTCAGCTGGAGGCAAAAATCAAAGAGCTGACAGAAAGACTGGAGGATGAGGAGGAGATGAATGCTGAACTGACTGCTAAGAAGAGGAAGTTAGAAGATGAGTGTTCTGAACTGAAGAAAGACATTGATGACTTAGAGTTAACTCTGGCAAAAGTGGAAAAAGAGAAACATGCCACTGAAAACAAGGTGCCATAAACTTTCTTTAACCTTCTTTTTCTTTTATAGAGTATTTCTGCTCTTGATCCATACTGGCAAATTTTCCATCTAAATTATTACTTTTGTTGCATATACACAGGCATGCAGGTGCTGCCATGGGTCTTGGATTTTGACTAAAAATTGATTCATTTTACTTGGAACAGGTCAAGAACCTGGTAGAAGAGATGGCTGCACAGGATGAAATCATTGCCAAGTTGACCAAGGAAAAGAAAGCCTTACAGGAAGCTCACCAGCAAACACTGGATGACCTGCAGAGTGAAGAAGACAAAGTCAACACTCTGACCAAGGCCAAGGCAAAGCTGGAGCAGCAAGTGGATGATGTAAGAACATAGTAAATGAGTTTGTGATGACATGTTTTAAGAACAATGAAATAGAATAAAAAGAGTACTGGAATAATAATAATAAATTAAACTGCAATTTTCACCTACCACAGCTTGAAGGATCCCTTGAGCAAGAAAAGAAAATACGCATGGATCTGGAGAGAGCAAAGCGGAAACTTGAGGGAGACCTAAAGTTAGCTCAAGAAAGCATTATGGACCTGGAAAATGACAAACAGCAGCTTGAAGAGAGGCTGAAAAAGTAATGAGATGTGAACTTTTAACATACAAATTGATTTTACATAATTTTGACGGCTATTGCACTAAAGAAAATTTTATCCACAGGAAAGATTTTGAAATCAGCCAACTCAATGGCAAAATAGAAGATGAACAGGCAATGAGTGCTCAGCTTCATAAGAAACTGAAGGAGCTGCAGGTAATGTTAAATATGATGAAGATGGTTGATTTTCTTGCGCAGGGATGTGACAATTGACCAATGCTACAGTTTAATACAAAAAACTTTGACTGTGGTCTAGGCCCGTATTGAAGAGCTAGAAGAAGAACTTGAGGCAGAGCGAGCTGCCAGAGCCAAGGTTGAGAAGCAGAGGGCAGACTTGTCCAGAGAGCTGGAGGAGATCAGTGAGAGGCTGGAGGAGGCTGGTGGAGCAACAACTGCCCAGATTGAGATGAACAAGAAGAGGGAGGCTGAGTTCCAGAAACTCCGCAGAGACCTTGAAGAGGCCACTCTGCAGCATGAAGCCACCGCTGCCACACTCAGGAAGAAACAAGCTGACAGTGTTGCTGACCTGGGAGAGCAGATTGATAACCTGCAGAGAGTCAAGCAGAAACTGGAAAAGGAGAAGAGTGAGCTCAGACTTGAGTTGGATGATGTGGTCTCCAGTATGGAACATATTGTGAAGGCAAAGGCAAGCTAAATTGACAAAATAATTTTGTGCTAATTTTGTGGGGTGATATGTGAGTGAGCTGGATGATGTGGTCTCCAATATGGAGCAAACTGTCAAGGCTAAGGTAAAATATTTTTTAAGTATTACATGTTTTTCTATTCACTGGTAGATTAACACTTTGTTCATCTAAGACCATATACCGTATTGAACAGCTGAACTGTCTCCTAATTTTTTACTAAAACTTTCTAAGCACTTTGTTCATGTGTCATTTTTAATGCTTTTTTGTTTTTCAGAATAATTTGGAGAAAATGTGCAGAACTCTGGAAGACCAAATGAATGAATATAAAACAAAGGCAGAAGAGGGACAGCGTACTATTAATGACTTCACCATGCAAAAAGCAAAGCTTCAAACTGAGAATGGTATGCATTTGATTTGAAGTATGTAGTTTTGGGGTAATTATGAGGTACTAAATTTATATTTTATTCAATATTAGGTGAACTTTCAAGGCAGCTTGAGGAAAAAGATTCCCTGGTGTCGCAACTCACCAGAGGAAAACAGTCCTACACTCAGCAAATTGAAGACCTTAAAAGACAACTGGAGGAGGAAGTCAAGGTAGGAACCAAACTACAATGAGACCTCATCTAGTACAGATTAAATGCTGGTACAAGAGAAGCAGTAAAATATGCTTTTATTTCAGGCCAAGAATGCATTAGCCCATGCTGTGCAGTCTGCTCGTCATGACTGTGACCTGCTCAGGGAGCAGTATGAGGAGGAGCAGGAGGCCAAGGCTGAACTGCAGCGCAGCATGTCCAAGGCAAACTCTGAGGTGGCTCAGTGGAGAACTAAGTATGAAACTGATGCTATCCAGAGGACAGAGGAACTGGAGGAGGCCAAGTAAGACCATTTGAGATTCAAATTCATTATTTAATCTGTAATTCCTAAAAAGAGAATTTACTTTGTCATAGTGGCACAACTGCAGGAATATTAAATGATTTGAATGATTGATTTCATAAGGAAAAAGTTGGCTCAGCGTCTGCAGGAGGCTGAGGAGGCTGTTGAAGCAGTGAATGCTAAATGTTCCTCTCTGGAGAAGACCAAACACAGACTGCAGAATGAGATTGAAGATCTCATGGTGGATGTGGAGAGGTCTAATGCTGCTGCTGCTGCTCTGGACAAGAAGCAAAGAAACTTTGATAAGGTAGAATTTTATACATATGTGGCCATCTTGCTGTTTTCTGTAAAGAATTATTAAGTATGACATTTAAGCACACATATTTCAGGTCTTGGCAGAATGGAAACAGAAATATGAGGAGTCTCAAACAGAGCTGGAAAGCGCTCAGAAGGAAGCCAGGTCTCTGAGCACTGAACTCTTCAAACTGAAGAACTCTTATGAAGAATCTCTTGAACATTTGGAGACCCTGAAGAGAGAAAATAAAAATCTGCAAGGTGTGGGTTACAACAGCTTACACCTCTACAGCATAATTGGTTCTATTGGCTAAACCACTGATAATGTTACATTTTGTTTCTCAGAGGAAATATCTGACCTCACTGAACAAATTGGTGAGGGTGGAAAGAATATTCATGAGCTTGAAAAGATTCGAAAACAGTTGGAGCAAGAGAAGTCAGAGATACAAACAGCTCTGGAGGAAGCAGAGGTATGTTGTGCCTCCTGATGAAGGACCTCAAGCACATTAATGTGTCTGCAACAAGTAAAATCCTTCAAATGGAATATAACATCCTGTTTGTCTTTCTAGGCTTCACTGGAGCATGAGGAAGGGAAGATTCTCAGAGCCCAGCTCGAGTTCAATCAGGTGAAAGCTGACATTGAGCGCAAGCTGGCTGAGAAAGATGAAGAGATGGAACAAGCAAAGAGAAACCAACAGCGAATTGTGGACACCCTTCAGAGCTCTCTTGAGGCTGAGACTCGCAGCAGGAATGAGGCCCTCCGCTTGAAAAAGAAGATGGAGGGAGACCTCAATGAGATGGAGATCCAGCTTAGCCAGGCCAACAGGCAGGCAGCTGAGGCCCAGAAACAACTCAAATCTGTTCATGCACATCTAAAGGTATATGTTTTAGAATAAAAGAAAAAAGAAAACCTTGTACATCTTGGATTATAAATTACTATTTAATTTAACTTATTTTATAATATATTTCACGCTTTTCCAGGATCTTCAGCTCCAGCTCGATGACTCTCTGCGAGCCACTGATGATATGAGGGAAAACATTGCCATTGTTGAGAGACGCAACAACCTGCTTCAGGCTGAACTGGAGGAACTGAGGGCCGCTCTAGAGCAAACTGAGAGAAGTCGCAAACTTGCTGAGCAAGAGCTGCTGGATGTTAGTGAGAGGGTGCAGCTACTGCACTCACAGGTAAAATATAGTGATAATGTATATGTTTCAGCATGTTTGTTGTATTTTCTCACTGAAAATTGCACAACATTTATGTAAAACTAGAATACTAGCCTGATAAACCAGAAGAAGAAGCTGGAGGCTGATACATCCCAGCTTCAAACTGAAGTGGAGGAGGCACTGCAAGAATGCAGAAATGCTGAGGAGAAGGCCAAGAAGGCCATTACTGATGCTGCCATGATGGCAGAGGAGCTGAAGAAAGAGCAGGACACCAGTGCTCACCTGGAGCGTATGAAGAAGAACATGGAACAAACCATCAAAGATCTGCAGCACCGTCTGGATGAAGCTGAACAGATCGCTATGAAGGGAGGCAAGAAGCAGATACAGAAACTTGAGGCCAGGGTCAGTATAAGTTTGCTCTTAAGCAGCTCATTTATGTAATGTCTGGGGGCAATGCTGACTTTTGCTCTGGTAACATCCTATATCCTGCAGGTCAAAGAACTTGAAAATGAGGTGGAAAGTGAACAGAGAAAGGCCAGTGATGCTGTAAAGGGAGTAAGAAAGTATGAAAGACGTATAAAGGAGCTTACTTATCAGGTAACAAGCAGTCTACACCAAAGCATTTTTTATCAAAATTATATTCAGGATCAAAACATTTCAACATCAAAACATCAAAACAGTTTACTTTATGTTGTTTTTGTACTATTTAGACTGATGAAGATCGTAAGAATCTAGCACGTCTTCAAGATTTGGTGGACAAGCTGCAGCTAAAGGTCAAATCCTATAAGAGGGCTGCAGAGGAGGCTGTAAGTAATGAAATGCCAACCTCACATCTAACCACTGAAATTAAGTACTGCCTGGGCAAACCTAATATATAATGTATATGTTGTTTCTGTTCTACAGGAGGAACAGGCCAACAATAATCTTACCAAGTTCCGCAAGCTTCAGCATGAGCTTGATGAAGCTGAAGAGAGAGCTGACATAGCTGAGTCTCAGGTCAACAAGCTACGTGCCAAGAGCCGTGATGTGGGGTCAAAGGTTGGTATCACCTTGTTTATATATTGTAGATAATGAGGTTGTAGTCTTCTACTAACTTGTCAGTGGTCCTCTAGCAGAGTGATGACTATTTTTGCTACATTTTGATGTGTCAAAAGGATAAAAATACAAGAACATCTGTATCCATAATGTCAAATGACACAAGGTTAACATAATGCTACTGATCAGACCAAAAATACAGCCATTTATCTAGTATTTTCTTTCTTTTGTTTCAGAAAGGACTTGATGAAGAGTGAAGTTCCCACAGATTTTTATTTCTTCTGAGGCACCTGCTACTTGTATAATGGTGTCTCCCTAAGCATGTTTTTTTGTTGTTGTTGTTCTGTAGAATAAATTGAATTACATATACATCTACATTTTTAATGACTTATCATGACAAAGACTGTAGTTTCATATTTATAGGAAACTAAACTTGACTTATTTGTAAAATAAACAAAATAAACAAATTCCCATTCAAATTAAATTGAGAAATAAAGTAAATTATTACACTATTATAGTAATAAACAAAGAATAAATAAAAGAGATAGAGTGACAAAGAAAAAATGTGTCTGTAAATGTTTTCAAAGAATTGTATTTTAAGAAATCTGTTTTCCTTCAGCAGAAGTCAAAATTGACAAATCATTGTCACAGCATACGTGAATTACTAAAATGAAGAAGAAAAGTGAAAAAAGAGGTCAACTTTTATACATTTAATTTATGCATTCATTCACATATTTTTTCCTGTATACCATATACCTATACCATGGTCACCCAGGCTGTTTCTATTATATTAGTCCTTTTTAAGCTTTCTACATAATTCTTTGTGAGTGGAAACTTTTTGTCTTATAAGGGTAAGCATAAATTATAAAATTTTCACTTATAACATCTGTTACCATTAGCCAAGTGAATCTGATAAATGTTTTTTTAAAAAGTAAACAGTCACACATGATCAGCAGAGGGCTCACACAGCCTATTTCAATTTGGTTTAGAGGGTCTTTGGTAAAGAAGTCTCAAAGACAACAATTGACCTTTTCCTAATGAATATCATGCTATTTCAGTCCTTAGAATACTATGTAGCTGCTAAATAATTAGCAAGGTGTTTATGGTTTCATCTTTTCTTTGCAATTAAAGTGTCACAAACTATTTTTCTTGCAACATATAAATTCAAAATAAACACAAATACAGCATTTCTCAAAATTAATTGTGGAGAACTGAAAGAATTTTGTAATGATTGTAAAATTGTGTCTAAATTTCTGAGCATTGGAAAGTTCAAACCACTAACCTTCATTTCAGTGGTGGGATACAGAATGGTATAATAGATTTCTAAGCAAATAATCTAGAACTAGTGTAATCAGGGGTAGTGTCCTCCTAGAGACTGAATTCAAGAAACAACATTTCATTCAAAATAGAAAATCTGATAATTACAAAGCTTCACAAGTGAACTGAGAATACAACAAAGTCTGTTTGCTGGCACAACTGAGACAAATTCCACATCCTCAGTAAGTATCTTGCTGACATAAGTTTACTTATTAACTAATTAACTAATTTCTAGTGTGCAGTAGTTCTTCAGCAAAAGTGAAAATGTGATTATTAGAGGAAGATCTGGGTAGCCAGCATGAGCAATATACTAAATATATGCAGAACACTAGTTGACACACTGTCTGACAAGTGAGCAATCAAAAGTTTGTACAGACACACTGCAGCTAAAAGGACTAATTACCTATAATGGATCTGTAACACAATAAAACAAGAGCCTCATCAATTACCCCTTTTGTATCCCTATGTTTTTTTCACAACTAGTTTTGGACACAGCAATTGGACATTATCCAGTGATCCTGCTTGCTTTTTTACATAAATGATAAATGTAACAAGATTTCTTTCCACTTTGATAAGATTGCAAACTACAATGTCTAAAGATCTGAGCACGGAAAGTTGAAACCACTAACCTTCATATCAGTGGTGGAGGTCATCTCTTCTGTAGAAGCATGCTGTTTTCAAAGCCAAGCATGGGAAGGCCATTTGGGATACAGAATAGAGGCAGATTTCTGACAGCAGATAATCTAGATCTGGTGTATTTAGGGGTAGTATCCTCCTAGAGAGTGAATTGAAGAAACAACATTTCATACATCAAAGTAGAAAAATTGATAATAAGAGTATATTATGGTAAAATTAAACCTCTTTGAAATTTTAAAAATGAGATTAGAAGTGATTAGAAGAAAAAAAAAAAATGTTAAAATCTTTAAATAGTCAGCAGTACCTTTCTGTTATTTTGCCAAGTCCTGATCATTGCCTCATCAGAAGACAAGTAGTACTCAGTCCACACTGAGGTCTATAGTCTGAGATGAGTGGAAAGAAGACAAGGCAAGAGACCAATCAACTCTTGTAAGCCTCCATCAGAACTCAACACCCCCTTAGAAGTGACCTTTCACAACAGCAAAGAACAAAGACTAACAATAGCTCTGCTGGCTCCAGTTTCAAACTTAAGTGAGGCAAGGTGCCTCACACCTTCCCTTGTGCATTCATGTGATCATAAAAGTCAAAGACACAAGGACTGTAGACAGCTGGGAATGAGACCTTTAAAAACGAGTGAGTGCTCTGCTAGTGCCTGGAATAGACTGTGAAATAAGTGAAGGAGATGGGAATTCTAATACAAAGGCAAGTAAGGACAAGGCCTGGTGGGATGCACTGTGATCAAAAGTAGAGGACCACTAATGGCCTGGATGCATTACTGGCACTTGATATTGCTATATACGTATCTTGCTGTTATGTGAAATTTAAATGTTTAATTTGTTTATTTATTTCTATTTTTTGGTTTTCATCATTGGTTTCTCATGGGCTTATCACCTGTTGCTGTTGGTCAAAGAAAAAAACAAAAACCTGTCCTGACTACCTGCATCACAAGCTGTCCCCAAGCTGTCCTTTGAACCGCCAAGCCCCAAAGGCACCCAGCAGGAATTTCACAAGTTATCTTTGTCCTCAAGGATAAAAAGAAGAATACAATTTCCTGTCAACAGAATCAGGCCAAGGGCACTTGCAGTGAGCATCTTTTGGGTGTAAGTCTGGAGTATAGGTCACAACAATATAAATTTGTTTCAGAGCACAACTGTTTTGTATTTAAGTTTTTACTTTTTTAAAAAGATATTATAGGAATTTATGTCTACCTAATTTATGAACACCCAGGGAAAAGTAATAAATAATACAGTGAAAAACATGAGTAAAGCACAAATCTGAGATCTAAAATTCCAGAAAAACAATAAATGTCCGGTGAGGTTGAACTGTATATTGTTGTTATTATCATATTATTTTTCATATCTTTTTTAATACAGTTAAAGTAAATAGCTCTGGGAATCTGGTTAAAAACAGTAAAGGACAAAACAATGAACCATGTTGTATGTCTGAATAATTATACAACCTAAAACTATTTGAAGACTATTTTCATCATGAAAAACATGTACTTTTGATGATGATGATAATTGATACTGCACATACTAAGAGGAAATAATATCATCTGCACAACCTATAGAATCAAGAATCAAGAATTCTTTATTGTCATTATGCATACACATAAAATTTTGTTTGGTAGCTTTCGGCTTAAGAAAAAGACAGACAAAGACACAATACTTTAAAATATACAGACAGAAAAACCAACTATAGACACACTTTACATATGTACATTAAAATAAAAATAATGAAATGAAAAGGCCTGAAAAAAATTAAATGAAAAGGCCTACTATGTGGGCTACTCTCAAAAAAGAAATAAATTTAAAAAATAAATAATCGCTCCCACTCCACATTCACCTGCCTAGGTCAGTGCATGAACTGAACGTTCTGTTAGTCTTGGATATGGCATCCACATTTGCATCGCAGGGCAGTTCTGACAGATTACAGAGAGGCCAGTGCCATGTCATCGAAAAGTGTCCTTTATGTCAAGTAACTTATTTTTCATGTAATATGAACTGGCGGGGGATTGCATAAACAATGAAAATGTATATTGCTGGTAAAGCAAAGGAAACTATGCCAAGTGACCACTGTTAGACTAAGGGTATAGAACTGTTAACAGTGGTGAGTGATAATAAAGAGATCTCACAGCTGTGACCTTGGCCTTGTCTTGCCTTGCTGCAGACAACAGCTGCAGCTCTTTATTCTCCCTCTTGAAATGTATTTCACACTGTATCATTTGACTGACCATTGTTGAAGTTTAGAGCTTAGGATGTTTGATGTCCCATAAATCCTGCTTGCCTTCTAGTCTACTTTATTTAGTTAGAGTATAAAGGCACCGTCTATGTTAAAAACAAGACAAGACAATCAACGTGAAGCACAGTGGATTTGATTCAGTATTTAGTATATAGGTATTCTGACGAATTTGTTCCCTCCTGAGGTTTTCAGGAGCACGAAAAAAAGAACACACAGTGTAATGGATCCTTTCATGTGCTGATGATGATTTTCTACTCCTTACTACATACCATTAAAATTGTTTTATGAGGTAATCAACAAACTTGAAATATTTATTATTATTATTATTATTATTATTATTAATAATAATATTAATGTTATTATTATTATTATTATTAACTCACTCTGTTCATTATAATTCCAGTATTACTTTATTTAACTTATTGGGACAGGAGAAAATTACTGCTTCCCTACTTCCAGCCTCCCCCTTTCCTTGTCATGGTCCAGTCTGGCTTTGTTCACAAGGTGAGAGCAGCAAATAGCAGCACAAGGCTCTACCCAATTTGGAGAATGCTTTTTGTGATAGGCAACCTGAATGCCATTTCTCTGATATTCATCCCCATATTTGGTTCACTAACAACCTTTATTAATGGGGAGGCAGCCTGGTGTCAGCCACTGGATCCATCATTTCACTTGACAAAGGTTTAACATCAAAGGTAAGAAAAAAACCTACTCAAGTAAGCAACTGCTATGTTGTATGTGAGTGATCATTTTGTATAAGATGTTTAAGATGTTAAGCTGTTACCCTCAGCTATATACAGACAGTTGTTGCTGCCAGTTACATTTTGTAAGGGGTTATTTTGAAGATTAATTCTATTGCTGTGATTTGTTTCACTTGACATATTTGTGTTAAAGAAATAATGAGGTAGTAAGTGAATCTACCTTATATAAATAGCACAGATCCCAATTTATTGTGGAGTGAAATGCCAGTAAAATTCACAGTTACATTTATGTGACAGTAAAATATTTGATATTGGAATACAACATCAATTAACCAAATTACTTGTTTAAAGCATCTTGCTTTTATGTTGGCTACAGCAAATTAATCCCTTTTCTGAGTCTGCTATTGTTGTATGGCTGTTACTGCATATCAAAAGGCTTGAGAAATCAAAATTTTGTAAAGGACCCCTACATATCTTTAGAAATTTCATGTTAAATAAACATCCATTTATTTTAAATAACATATTAACAAATTCATGTGAATGATAATTCGGTGAGCATAGATTTTCAAAGGAAATCACAGGCTGATAAAAGATGTTTCATTCTTAAAAGGTTGCAAAATGGGGGATGCTGCCATGGCAGAATTTGGAGCTGCTGCTCCTTATCTTAGGAAGTCAGATAAAGAGCGTCTAGAAGCCCAGACTCGTCCATTCGACATGAAGAAGGAATGCTTCGTTCCTGACCCGGAGGTTGAGTATGTCAAGGCATCCATCACTAGTCGAGATGGTGATAAAGTTACTGCTCAGACTGAATTTGGAAAGGTATGTAATCATATCACTTCAGTTAAATGTATGCCAATACAAGTTCTGACCTCTGTGTAAAAATGTGTTATTTCTTTCTGTAGACTGTCACAGTGAAGGAGTGTGATGTACATCCCCAGAACCCGCCAAAGTTTGATAAAATTGAAGACATGGCGATGTTCACCTTCCTCCATGAGCCTGCCGTGCTGTTCAACCTCAAAGAGCGTTACGCAGCATGGATGATTTACGTAAGGCAGTAGCTTCATCTGTAACTTTTCTTCGTTGTTGAGACATCTCAGCATCTGAAACCACTACTCTCTATCCCTCTGTTAACATGATAGACCTACTCTGGCCTATTCTGTGTGACTGTCAACCCCTACAAGTGGCTGCCAGTCTATAACCAAGAAGTTGTTGTTGCCTATCGAGGAAAGAAGAGGAGTGAAGCTCCTCCCCATATCTTCTCCATCTCTGACAATGCCTACCAGTACATGCTGGCGGGTACATAATCTATTTTTGTCTTCATCTAATTTAAATGTTAAATCCTGATCTTATGTCATTTTAAACTGATACTTTGTTCATTTCTCTTGTTAACAGACAGAGAAAACCAGTCAATCCTTATCACGTAAGTCACACAGCCAGCAGAATCTATTCAGTAGTTAAGGGTTATAGGTCTTTGCCTAAAACCTCCTGTCTCTCTTCTATTCAGTGGAGAATCCGGTGCTGGAAAGACTGTCAACACCAAACGTGTCATTCAGTACTTTGCCAGTATTGCAGCTGTCCCAGGTGCTGGGAAGAAAGACAGTGCTGCTGAAAAAAAGGTTTAAGTCACAGTTAAAGCCTCTTTTTCTTTAAGCTTTTCCAAAATTGGGAGCAAATCTGAAGTTTTGTCTTTATTTAACAAAATCAGGGTACACTGGAGGATCAAATCATTCAGGCTAACCCTGCTTTGGAGGCTTTTGGTAATGCCAAGACCATCAGGAATGATAATTCCTCAAGATTTGTAAGTGTCTATGTGACTGCAGTGAGGCTACTTAATAATCATCAATTGACAGAGTTAATTTTTTCATATTAGAAATATAAATAAACACCACTTTTCCTCTTAGGGTAAATTCATCAGAATTCATTTTGACAACCGAGGAAAGCTGGCCTCTGCTGACATTGAGACTTGTAAGTAAAGCTAAATCCATCAGTGCATCCATTTTCTAAGCCTCTTGTCCTTTGTGGGGTTGTGTGGTGTTGAAACCAATCCCAATATGTGAGAGGCCGGATACACAATGGACAGGGTTTCAGTCTATCAACCCATGTGCTTATTACTATAACCACAGAAACATGTCCTGCCCATGTAAGACTAAATGATCGAAAAATGTATTCAGTGTTTGATCAATTGTGGCAGTTCTGATCATTTCTTTTAGAAAGTTTGTGTATAAACCTATAAACCTAGAGCAGATTGTCCTATATACATTATACTGGAACACAATAACATAAGATATATTATGCCTTTAACAGACCTTCTAGAAAAGTCTCGTGTGACCTACCAGCTCAAGGCTGAGAGGGACTACCACATTTTCTACCAGATCCTGTCTCAGGTTAAGCCTGAACTTCTGGGTAAGTGCACAATGAACACGTGGCACATGGTTGTAACTGCATCATGCATTGTATTATGAGTAAATATTTTCTATTTTGTCAAATATCTTTTTAGAAATGTTGCTCATCACCAACAACCCATATGACTACGCCTTCATCTCCCAAGGAGAAACAACAGTAGCTTCTATCAATGATTCTGAAGAGCTGCTGGCCACTGATGTGAGCTGAGTCCTTGATTCACAACAGCAATGTTTAGTCAAAAATCAACTTATAACGTAATAAGGGAATGCTAGCATTAAATGTTTTGATTGCAATTAGGATGCCTTTGATGTGCTGGGCTTCACTCAAGAGGAGAAGAACAGTATTTACAAGCTGACTGGTGCCATCATGCACTATGGTAACATGAAGTTTAAGCAGAAGCAGCGGGAGGAGCAGGCCGAGGCTGATGGCACAGAAGGTAAGAGAGGCTGTTAAAGTCTTATATGTACAAATGGATGACAATAAGCTGAGGCAACATCAATAACAATAATGATAATGATAATTGTATCTATGACATGTACAGTATCGATTTGCATTATGTTGCTTACTACTACATACTGATTTGTATGTTAGGCTCACCTATTAGTATCACTCACATATCATTTCAGTAGGCAAATATTGAAGTATGATACAAGGTTATCCAGTTTTGAAAATTACAATGCAATTCAGTTCAAACATTCAAACATTTTCAGTTAGTTCCATCAGTATACTGCATATATACAAAGTACATTACATAGTTGGGGATCAGCCTTTTTCAGGAAATTTTAACATTTTGCATTTGTTGCTCTGAGACACCATGCCAACAGCAAATAAATTCTATAGGAAATGTAACTCCTGGTTGGATTACATACAGGGGCAACATAATTTTCTCAGTGAAATGCTCAGTGAAATTTGTTATCAGCAGCGGAATCACTAGGAGGTGGATGGCGGGTCGCAGTAGTGACTAGGGTTTACATCAGAGTCCCATCTGTGGTTAGGTTAAGGCCACATAAGCACTGTCTTTAGGGAAAGGTTTTGTCTGAAGTCACTGTGCCCCTTTTATGTTTCTACAAAATGTATTTTCTGTTGCATATAAATGTAAACTCTAGGAGACAAGGTTGCAGGAGACAGGTTGAAAAGGCAGAGAAATATGTACTGTATATGTAACTTCTATATATCTTTATTTTCTCAGATGCTGACAAAGTTGCATATTTGATGGGCCTGAACTCTGCTGACCTCATCAAAGGTCTCTGTCACCCAAGAGTCAAAGTAGGAAATGAGTGGGTCACCAAGGGACAAAATGTTGCTCAGGTGAGAAAATAAGGTTTTTTTCATTCAATTCCAGAATGAAGTCCACAAAGGTTTATAATCGTGTTTTTTAATGTATTTGTTCATTAGGTGTATTATGCAGTTGGTGCACTGTCTAAGGCAGTGTATGAGAAGATGTTTCTCTGGATGGTATTGAGAATTAACCAGTCCCTGGACACCAAGCAGCCTCGTCAGTACTTCATTGGCGTGTTAGACATTGCTGGATTTGAAATCTTTGATGTGAGTTTGAAAAGAATGTATAATCTATATGAAGTTCTCTTTGGTTTGAGACAAAATGATCAAGCCTGGTCATACTATTTCATTACAGTTCAACACCTTTGAGCAGCTGTGCATCAACTTCACCAATGAAAAACTGCAACAGTTTTTCAACCATCACATGTTTGTGCTGGAGCAGGAAGAGTACAAGAAAGAAGGCATTGAATGGACTTTCATAGATTTTGGTATGGATTTGCAGGCCTGTATTGACCTCATTGAAAAGGTGAGTTTTCTTTTGTTAATTTAGGCCAAGTGATGAAGTTATATGACCCATAATTATTCCAGTATTCCATGTTTTTTCTTATTTTGCTTTTTACTCAGAAATAAGAAAATATATTTTTACTTCTTGATATTCTCCACAGCCCATGGGTATCATGTCCATCCTTGAGGAGGAGTGCATGTTCCCCAAAGCCACTGATACCACCTTTAAAGCTAAGCTCTATGACAACCACTTAGGGAAATCCAACAACTTCCAGAAGCCCAGAGTTGTCAAAGGAAAACCAGAAGCCCATTTCTCCCTGGTTCACTATGCTGGAACTGTTGATTACAACATCAATAACTGGCTGGTGAAGAACAAGGATCCTCTGAATGAGACTGTGGTCAGTCTTTTCCAGAAGTCTAACCTTAAACTTTTAGGAATACTTTTTGCTGGGTATGCAGGAGCTGATTCGGGTATGTTGACACTCAAAAACTAGTGTAACTTAAATAAAATTTACAGTAATGCAATAACAATACCATGATAAAATTCTTGATACAGATTCAATTACTGAATAATTTTCTGTTGACTAAATTTGAGTGATTTTTAATCAGCCCAGGAATCTGGTGGGAAGGGCAAAGGTGGTGGCAAGAAGAAAGGCTCCTCCTTCCAAACTGTATCAGCTTTGCACAGGGTAAGGGGGGGTTTTTCATTCATAATAGTCACAGGTCTGATTTAGATGTAGCATGTAGCATGTAGCACATGTAGCACATGTAGCACATGTAGCACAAGACTATTGCCCAACAAGATAGAAGAAACTGACCAAAAAAATTTATTCAAAGTTATGTGTTTAAAAACTTGCAGGAGAACTTGAACAAGCTGATGACCAACTTGAGGTCTACTCACCCTCACTTTGTACGCTGCATCATCCCCAATGAGACCAAGACTCCTGGGGCCATGGAGAATCCTCTGGTGATGCACCAGCTGCGTTGTAATGGGGTGCTTGAAGGCATCAGGATCTGCAGAAAGGGCTTCCCCAACAGGATCCTCTATGGAGATTTCAAACAGAGGTTTGCATATGATGAATTAGCCTGCATTTATAAACCAATGAAAACAGATGATTGTCATGTCAGAATTGCTGTTTTGTCTTAAAAAATATTTCACAACATTCAAATCACTGTATCCGTTTTATTTGTGTCAAAGATACCGTATTTTGAACCCTAATGCCATTCCTGAGGGACAGTTCATTGACAACAAGAAGGCAGCTGAGAAACTGTTGGGTTCTCTGGATATTGACCACAACCAGTACAAACTGGGGCACACTAAGGTCAGTATGTATACAATAGAAAATTAATTTTGCATAACAGATATGTTTTTAATGACTAGATAGATAGGTAAACCTTAAATGGCCCAATAGGAACACATTCCACACGGAATCATACAGATATCATAGACACCCAGCACTGACGTCCCTACCTATGTCCCAACTTATACCTGTATATACTTAATATACACACATGAATGGGTGTGGATCTGTACAGCACTGTCAACAATGCAGTTTTTTTTTAGAGATTCTGTGGCTGAGGGGACAGTGATTAGTGTCAAATGCGAGTGCAAGGCATGTAATGGCTCTGTCATTCATGTCTGAGAGGTTGGGGGTAGGGAGGCAATGATCTTGAAAGTAATCCCGATAAGTTTGTGTTTTGTTGGAGATGGTTAACATTGCAAAGAAATAAGGGGAACAGCACAATAGGATGGGTTGAATTATATTATATTAAAACAGCAACAGCTGGCAAGGGACAACAGAACGTTTGCATGTGACATGGGTTAGGATTGTTTATGGCTATCAGGGATGATCAAAACTGAATTTATTGTCAGTACTGAGTCCAAGATATTCAAGGCTGAATCTGCCTCTGTTCAAAAGGTATTCTTCAAGGCTGGACTGCTCGGTCAGCTAGAGGAGATGCGGGATGACCGATTAGCACTAATTATCACTGGTATTCAAGCTCGGTCACGAGGCCTTCTGGCAAGAATTGAATTCCAGAAGATCGTTGAACGCAGGTAACCGCTCACAGCACAACCAAACTTTGTCAGTCAAGTCAAATGAATTATCGTTATTATTCATATAGCCCAATATCACAATTTCTTCTCAATAGGCTTTAAAATCTGTACAACACACCTATACCCAATTTTGGGTAAGGAAAAACTCCAGCAAAATAAATAAATAAATAAAAACTATCAATCTGTTAAAAATGGAAGAAACCAAATCAAAAAGCATTACCTCAAAGTATATGCGTACTCTGCCTTACAAACACAAACCAAATAGTACCTGCCACTGCAATATAGATGAAACACAGGAGAGCATTGTGAAGGGTAGAAACTAATTTAAGTGTAGTGAAAAGTACATTTTGTGCAACCATTATAAAAGTTGAATTTCCCTGCCACAGAGGGCTTTAAAGACAACAATCTGTTATCCACAGAGATGCACTACTTGTGATCCAGTGGAACATCCGCGCTTTCATGGGGGTCAAGAATTGGCCCTGGATGAAGATGTACTTCAAAATCAAGCCTCTGCTGAAGTCAGCAGAGACTGAGAAGGAGATGGCCAACATGAAGGAAGAGTTTGCCAAACTGAAGGAGGCTTATGCAAAATCAGAAGCCCGCAGAAAGGAACTAGAGGAAAAAATGGTCACTCTTCTCCAAGAGAAGAATGACCTGCAGCTCCAAGTTCAGACTGTATGTCTTAAAATCTGTCAGTATTAAAAAATTACATTAAAATCAGACTGAGTCTCCCAAGGTGTAATGCTGTGCCTTTTCAACAATAACAGGAGCAAGATAATCTGTGTGATGCTGAAGAAAGATGCGAGGGGCTGATTAAGAGCAAGATTCAGCTGGAGGCAAAAATCAAAGAGCTGACAGAAAGACTGGAGGATGAGGAGGAGATGAATGCTGAACTGACTGCTAAGAAGAGGAAGTTAGAAGATGAGTGTTCTGAACTGAAGAAAGACATTGATGACTTAGAGTTAACTCTGGCAAAAGTGGAAAAAGAGAAACATGCCACTGAAAACAAGGTGCCATAAACTTTCTTTAACCTTCTTTTTCTTTTACAGAGTATTTCTGCTCTTGATCCATACTGGCAAATTTTCCATCTAAATTATTACTTTTGTTGCATATACACAGGCATGCAGGTGCTGCCATGGGTCTTGGATTTTGACTAAAAATTGATTCATTTTACTTGGAACAGGTCAAGAACCTGGTAGAAGAGATGGCTGCACAGGATGAAATCATTGCCAAGTTGACCAAGGAAAAGAAAGCCTTACAGGAAGCTCACCAGCAAACACTGGATGACCTGCAGAGTGAAGAAGACAAAGTCAACACTCTGACCAAGGCCAAGGCAAAGCTGGAGCAGCAAGTGGATGATGTAAGAACATAGTAAATGAGTTTGTGATAACATGTTTTAAGAACAATGAAATAGAATAAAAAGAGTACTGGAATAATAATAATAAATTAAACTGCAATTTTCACCTACCACAGCTTGAAGGATCCCTTGAGCAAGAAAAGAAAATACGCATGGATCTGGAGAGAGCAAAGCGGAAACTTGAGGGAGACCTAAAGTTAGCTCAAGAAAGCATTATGGACCTGGAAAATGACAAACAGCAGCTTGAAGAGAGGCTGAAAAAGTAATGAGATGTGAACTTTTAACATACAAATTGATTTTACATAATTTTGACGGCTATTGCACTAAAGAAAATTTTATCCACAGGAAAGATTTTGAAATCAGCCAACTCAATGGCAAAATAGAAGATGAACAGGCAATGAGTGCTCAGCTTCATAAGAAACTGAAGGAGCTGCAGGTAATGTTAAATATGATGAAGATGGTTGATTTTCTTGCGCAGGGATGTGACAATTGACCAATGCTACAGTTTAATACAAAAAACTTTGACTGTGGTCTAGGCCCGTATTGAAGAGCTAGAAGAAGAACTTGAGGCAGAGCGAGCTGCCAGAGCCAAGGTTGAGAAGCAGAGGGCAGACTTGTCCAGAGAGCTGGAGGAGATCAGTGAGAGGCTGGAGGAGGCTGGTGGAGCAACAACTGCCCAGATTGAGATGAACAAGAAGAGGGAGGCTGAGTTCCAGAAACTCCGCAGAGACCTTGAAGAGGCCACTCTGCAGCATGAAGCCACTGCTGCCACACTCAGGAAGAAACAAGCAGACAGTGTTGCTGACCTGGGAGAGCAGATTGATAACCTGCAGAGAGTCAAGCAGAAACTGGAGAAAGAGAAGAGTGAGCTCAGACTTGAGTTGGATGATGTGGTCTCCAGTATGGAACATATTGTGAAGGCAAAGGCAAGCTAAATTGACAAAATAATTTTGTGCTAATTTTGTGGGGTGATATGTGAGTGAGCTGGATGATGTGGTCTCCAATATGGAGCAAACTGTCAAGGCTAAGGTAAAATATTTTTTAAGTATTACATGTTTTTCTATTCACTGGTAGATTAACACTTTGTTCATCTAAGACCATATACCGTGTTGAACAGCTGAACTGTCTCCTAATTTTTTACTAAAACTTTCTAAGCACTTTGTTCATGTGTCATTTTTAATGCTTTTTTGTTTTTCAGAATAATTTGGAGAAAATGTGCAGAACTCTGGAAGACCAAATGAATGAATATAAAACAAAGGCAGAAGAGGGACAGCGTACTATTAATGACTTCACCATGCAAAAAGCAAAGCTTCAAACTGAGAATGGTATGCATTTGATTTGAAGTATGTAGTTTTGGGGTAATTATGAGGTACTAAATTTATATTTTATTCAATATTAGGTGAACTTTCAAGGCAGCTTGAGGAAAAAGATTCCCTGGTGTCGCAACTCACCAGAGGAAAACAGTCCTACACTCAGCAAATTGAAGACCTTAAAAGACAACTGGAGGAGGAAGTCAAGGTAGGAACCAAACTACAATGAGACCTCATCTAGTACAGATTAAATGCTGGTACAAGAGAAGCAGTAAAATATGCTTTTATTTCAGGCCAAGAATGCATTAGCCCATGCTGTGCAGTCTGCCCGTCATGACTGTGACCTGCTCAGGGAGCAGTATGAGGAGGAGCAGGAGGCCAAGGCTGAACTGCAGCGCAGCATGTCCAAGGCAAACTCTGAGGTGGCTCAGTGGAGAACTAAGTATGAAACTGATGCTATTCAGAGGACAGAGGAACTGGAGGAGGCAAAGTAAGACCATTTGAGATTCAAATTCATTATTTAATCTGTAATTCCTAAAAAGAAAATTTACTTTGTCATAGTGGCACAACTGCAGGAATATTAAATGATTTGAATGATTGATTTCATAAGGAAAAAGTTGGCTCAGCGTCTGCAGGAGGCTGAGGAGGCTGTTGAAGCAGTGAATGCTAAATGTTCCTCTCTGGAGAAGACCAAACACAGACTGCAGAATGAGATTGAAGATCTCATGGTGGATGTGGAGAGGTCTAATGCTGCTGCTGCTGCTCTGGACAAGAAGCAAAGAAACTTTGATAAGGTAGAATTTTATACATATATGGCCATCTTGCTGTTTTCTGTAAAGAATTATTAAGTATGACATTTAAGCACACATATTTCAGATCTTGGCAGAATGGAAACAGAAATATGAGGAGTCTCAAACAGAGCTGGAGAGCGCTCAGAAGGAAGCCAGGTCTCTGAGCACTGAACTCTTCAAACTGAAGAACTCTTATGAAGAATCTCTTGAACATTTGGAGACCCTGAAGAGAGAAAATAAAAATCTGCAAGGTGTGGGTTACAACAGCTTACACCTCTACAGCATAATTGGTTCTATTGGCTAAACCACTGATAATGTTACATTTTGTTTCTCAGAGGAAATATCTGACCTCACTGAACAAATTGGTGAGGGTGGAAAGAATATTCATGAGCTTGAAAAGATTCGAAAACAGTTGGAGCAAGAGAAGTCAGAGATACAAACAGCTCTGGAGGAAGCAGAGGTATGTTGTGCCTCCTGATGAAGGACCTCAAGCACATTAATGTGTCTGCAACAAGTAAAATCCTTCAAATGGAATATAACATCCTGTTTGTCTTTCTAGGCTTCACTGGAGCATGAGGAAGGGAAGATTCTCAGAGCCCAGCTCGAGTTCAATCAGGTGAAAGCTGACATTGAGCGCAAGCTGGCTGAGAAAGATGAAGAGATGGAACAAGCAAAGAGAAACCAACAGCGAATTGTGGACACCCTTCAGAGCTCTCTTGAGGCTGAGACTCGCAGCAGGAATGAGGCCCTCCGCTTGAAAAAGAAGATGGAGGGAGACCTCAATGAGATGGAGATCCAGCTTAGCCAGGCCAACAGGCAGGCAGCTGAGGCCCAGAAACAACTCAAATCTGTTCATGCACATCTAAAGGTATATGTTTTAGAATAAAAGAAAAAAGAAAACCTTGTACATCTTGGATTATAAATTACTACTTGTTTTAACTTATTTTATAATATATTTCACGCTTTTCCAGGATCTTCAGCTCCAGCTCGATGACTCTCTGCGAGCCACTGATGATATGAGGGAAAACATTGCCATTGTTGAGAGACGCAACAACCTGCTTCAAGCTGAAGTGGAGGAGCTCAGGTCTGCTCTAGAGCAAACTGAGAGAAGTCGCAAATTTGCTGAGCAAGAGCTGCTGGATGTTAGTGAGAGAGTGCAGCTACTGCACTCACAGGTAGGATGCAGTCACTGCACCTGGCACAGTTCTTTCCTATTATTGTGAATTTACTGAGGAATTTTGCATTTAACCAGAACACCAGTCTGCTAAACCAAAAGAAGAAACTGGAGGCTGATATATCCCACCTTCAAACTGAAGTGGAGGAGGCACTGCAAGAATGCAGAAATGCTGAGGAGAAGGCCAAGAAGGCCATTACTGATGCTGCCATGATGGCAGAGGAGCTGAAGAAAGAGCAGGACACCAGTGCTCACCTGGAGCGTATGAAGAAGAACATGGAACAAACCATCAAAGATCTGCAGCACCGTCTGGATGAAGCTGAACAGATCGCTATGAAGGGAGGCAAGAAGCAGATACAGAAACTCGAGGCCAGGGTGAGTGTCAATAATGTCCAGGACAATAAATGAGCTATCTCATGCCATCACTAAATCATTAAAAAGAAATATACCATAACACCCGCCAACATTCCCCATAATAAAGAAGTCTGCACAGAGTTATTTAATATACCTCAATCATTCCCTCAACAGATCAGAGAACTAGAAAGTGAAGTAGAGGCTGAACAAAGAAAGTCCAGTGAGTCTGTCAAGGGAATACGAAAATATGAGAGACGAATCAAAGAGTTGACTTATCAGGTAAGTTTCAGTTCATTACATTAGGAGTATGTATATCTGTTCAAAATTAAAATTAATTTGTTCTTTTTTGTTTTCAGACAGAAGAGGATCGTAAGAATCTTGCCCGGCTGCAAGATCTAGTAGACAAGCTGCAGCTAAAGGTCAAATCTTACAAGAGAACTGCAGAGGAAGCTGTAAGTACTCTCAGTATTTAGAGCTGGGAAATATAGCCAAAATAATAGACTTGATGAAATGAGTTCATCACAGGATTTTTCAGCACAACATCTTAGAATAAACTAATGACATTTGATTTGCACAGACCTTTAGAAACTAATCTATTACTGAACTAACTAACTGATGAGGATTTTGTGTGTCTGTTTTACAGGAAGAACAGGCAAACAGTAATCTTGCCAAGTTCCGTAAGATACAACATGAGCTTGATGAAGCTGAAGAGAGAGCTGATATAGCTGAGTCTCAGGTCAACAAGCTACGTGCCAAGAGTCGTGATGTGGGGTCAAAGGTCAGTTACTGATTATTTTTTTCTTTTTTGTGTTGGAATGTGCTTGTTTAGGGATAATGGGGCTACAATAAATATAGCAATAATGCTGCTGCCACGTGGAAAATGGATTATAATTGAAATCTAAAATAATATATAATATAAATAACATTATATTATATCATATATATATATATATATATTATATCAGAGATTATACTGAACAATGTGAAGCCAGTGTAATATGTAAAAGGAGCTAGTATGTTAATACCAGAGTCCACTAATGCCGCTAGTAAAATAGCATAGTGTCTACAATACTTTTTAATATGCTGGACAGTATATCTAAGGATTTTGATTGCTGCATTGCCTCACAGATTAGTACCATGTATAAATTAACCTTTTGAACAATAAGAGATTTGTATAATTGTTTTTTCTTTTTCTTAATTTAGAAAGGACATGATGAAGAGTAAAGCTCATGGAATGCACTGTTATTCCTGAGGCACCTGATGTCTGAATAATGGTGTCTCCCTAAGCATGTGGAGTGTTCAGTAGAATAAAATTTATCTGCATCTCAAACTGTGTCTTGGATTTCTACAAATACAAATACTTTTTACCTGTTTGGAGAATGCTGTCCATCTCAACAGCGAGGACCTGCTTGCAGAAGAGCCTACTGAAATCATCATGGCTACAGGCATAATTATCTACTGTCTTTTCAGCCAAATGCAAAACTTATAAAGATGTATTACTGCTCCTTCAGACTTTGTTGGGCATTCAGGAGGGAAGCATCAAACTGTGTTGTAATCTTTTGGTCTTTTTATCTTCCATATACCAGTTAATGGTCAATGAGGAACGTTGATAATAGCAATGTTCTTATTTTTAAATTAATGTTAATGTTAATTTTAATTTAGCATTAGAATGGCAGGCTACAGTTTTATGTCCATTACAAGATTAGTCAAATTTGCGATATCATAAATCTGTCTTGGAATATAGTTATTGCTCTACATTACAGGCAACAGTGATCAGTTATGGCTATATTATGTACCACTAATAGTAATTATTTTGTCTTGTACCTCTGACCATACTCAGCGATCTTGATGGGTTGTTTGGGTGTGGCCAGAAATGTGCTCTGTTGTACACGTAACCACACCCAGCAGTGATGTCACCAGAAGTACACTTCTTCATCACTGCAGAGGGGTGAAAAGTTAAAACAATACAAGTCAGATTAGTGTCAGGTTGCTCTTTTAAGGTGCAGACCATATCACTAAGTAGTGTGATTACCCTGAATTTATGAGCTATCACCCTGGTGATGTAACTGAAGGATCAGCCAAAATGTATAGTTGCTTTTGGCTAAATAACATGAAGTCCTCGCTGCACTTGAATACATACATACTTGGACGTGATTTCATTTGACAGTGGGCAGTGGACGGGCCCATCTACATGATTAGTTTTAGTTTATGGATGTAAAGCAACCAACAGGTCATAACATGGCCCAGTGAGAAGGGTTGTGCAGATGTTTAAATCAATACGTAATAAAGAGTATAGTGTTAAATATAATAAGCTATATACTCTGCCTGTCCATTAACATAGATAGCAATTTTGGTATGCATCCACAGCATAATTCACATTACTATATAATGATGACATCTTATAGTTGCCTGGTTATTAAGTTATTGTAAACATGAGACAGTGTCATTATAACAACTGATACTATTTGCAATTTGAGGCTGTAATTCTTTAATAGGCTCACCTGTTATAACAAGGCACTCCTATTGATTGTGTCTCATAGCTAATATTCTGGTCTTTTCACAATAAAAGCCTATGATTGTTTAGAAAAGAAAAGAAAAACAAGAAATGTTATGGAAACTGTGACCAAAGTCACTTCTGTTTGTTTTCATGTCTGAAGTAGTAAGTGAAATGTCAATTTAGGATGTCAGATTAAAATAAGCTCACTAATATAAAATGTAATATGGAATAATGTTTTTGGCACTGTGGAATAATGCTTTATATGCACTATAGCAGACATATTTTAAAGTAGTTAATCAATACAACGTCACCATCTGTTAATAAGATACAAACAGAATGACAAGGGTTATGATGAAAAGTTTTTGTCTGAATCTTATGCACAGTTGTAGGCCTTGCTCATTTTTCACCTACACATTTCCTCACTATCTGTTCATTTTCAGGGCCTTTCATAGCTCAAGCAGTAGAAACAGTAGATCGTACATATTTAAATTGCAGATTTGTTACATAGAATATTTCACATAATGAAAAATACATCACTTCCCAGAATTAACTAAGATATAGTGTAGTTTAGACCCTACCTTTTTTCTGTTAAGTGCAATGTTGAGTCTTCATCAGTAGTAAAACTTGTTATCTACAGGAGTCTTCCAGATCTGAGTGTACATGCACCCACCGGTAAGTACTTCTTTGTCTAAATGGAGGCCAGGAGACAGCACAAGGCAAGAGAAGGACACATGGAGGCAGGGTCCAACACTTAACACCTCCTCAAGTGACCTTCAGTAAATAACAAGCAATCTAACAATAGCAACCTCATCTGAAACCTCAGTTGGATCACATTTCAAACTTAAGAGAGACAAGGTGCCTTACACCTTCCTTTGTGTGTACATGTGATTGCAGAAGTCAGAGGTACAAGGACTGTGGACAGCTGAGAATTGGACCTTTGACAATGGGCTGACTGATCCACCAATGCCTAAGATAGATTACAGCTAAGTAAAGCAGTTCAGAATTTTGGTATGAAGGCGAACACATGTCAACATCATGTATGTTCACTGTATGGATGACAATCAAAAGAACTTCTTTTTGTTACCTAGGCTACGCAAGGTTCACTGATAAGATATTGGTATATCAGGGCCTGATTAGTATATGACAGTCCTTGGAAAGTCTATCACTGAGGCCATAATAGCCCAGCTTGAGTTCAACAACCTCTATTTGTTTTGGTCAAATTATCCTCCTGCCCTGAAGACAAACTACAGCTTTCTATGTAAAATAAGGGCAAATATCCATATTCAGCTTTTGCACAAATCTGTCTCAACAACTATCTGGAGAATTTGTCTGTGACCCAGCTGGTATTGCTATCAGAGAATGTTTATATAATGTGACATTATCTCCATTAACTATACACCGATCAGCCATAACATTATGACCACTGGTGGATGAAGCGATTAACATCAATCATCTCGTTATAACACGATGTTCTGTTGAGGAACCTTTGGTCCTGAAATTCATTCTGACGTTACTTTGTCATGTACCACCCACCTAAATATTGCCACAAACAGTGGTGGGCTGTGCATTTCTCACCTAGGCCTTCATTGGTGTCCTACCTGAATTAACCCACCTCTTGGCTATAGAAACCATTAACAATATAAAAAATTGCAGTATAATAGAACTTTGTATCACAGACAGGCATGTCATGTAGCCAGAATAAATGCCATTATTATAAAAACCCAATTAACACAATTCAATAAGTCTCCAAACACTGCAGCCACAACTGCTCCACACACTCCAGCAACAATATAAACTAATAAAATGACAAGAAAAAATATAGGTAAAATACTCACAGACAGACAAATTAAAAAAACTGCTTCTGTCAAGAAGCAGCCTCATCTGAGCAGTATGCTCTCTAACCAGCCAATCAAATGACATGAACATGTCAACATTGTCATAGGCCTGCTAGATGGCCCTGGTCTTGCCAATGTGATTGGTTAAAACATCTGCGAGGCAGCACTTTCATCGCCATTCGTTTTAAATTACAGATGCCTGCAGTGTGATTCTGAAGGCCTCAAGGCAGATTTCTTTCAACTTGGCAACACAAACATAAACAGACTGTATTGGAAGCAGCACAATCAAGAGGAAAGCTATGAGATGGAGAGAATAGACTATTGGGTACAATTTAATACATATAGTATTAATGGAAACGCATATATGAAAATATAATTCAGTGATTGTGACAGTGTTAAGGCCAGCAGAGAAGGTCTTGCTGACAGCCCACCACTGAAGTTGACTATGGTAAATAACAAAGGTAAACTGAAAATATTGCAATGCAGTTGCCATTATACTGCATGCCAGCTGGGATTTTAATCTTTTTTGGTTTGTTGTGATTATTCTTCCATTTTTATACAGGATAAAGTTTTAAGAAAATGGGAGGACTGTTAGGCTGACTTTTGTTGCTGCCAAATGCCTGTGCCAACTGATCCATCTCTCCCTTATAATTTTGGTTAAAATACTACACTCCCTTTTTCCAGGCTGCCATTATAAATAAGAATTTGTTCTTGTTATTAATGACTTAATATAAAAAGATTTGATAAAATAAATGAAAATAAAAAATCTAAATAAGTAAATCAGTGTCATAAGTGTCAATCAGACACATTGATCTTATTAGATGTTAACTGCTACACAGCCAGAGCAATGTTAAGTAGGATTTAAGTAAGGATTTACTTTACTTGACATTGTTAGAGCTGATCCAACAGAACAGTTTTGTACAACTGTGATTTTTTTTTTTTACTTTGAATATGTGTGTACATTCATTAATTACAGTGCATTTGGAAGGTCTTCAGACCCCGTTAATTTTTTTTTACTGTTTTGTTGCAGCCTTATGCTAAAATAAAACAAACAAATGGACAAAAATCTACATTCAATGCCTCATAATCACAAAGCAAAAACAAAGATTTTAGCAAAAGGAAAAACTGAAATATACGTATGTAGCATTATGTTTTGAAATCTTTCCTGCATTTGTTGGTTTAGAGTAGACTGTATTGTTGTTCTTTGTTTCAAATAGTTGTATAGTAAATTACTGACTGCCTTCTAACACTGTCTATTGATCATCTGTTGCTGCGCCTCCTCATGTAAAAAAAAAAAAAAAAAAAAACCTTTGCTATTCTGTAGCTGTCCCCAAGCTGTTCACTAAATCATCAGGGCTGTGAAGGCAGCCATTTGGAATTTCACAGGTTATCTTTGTGCCTCAAGGATACGCCATGGCAGAAAGTAAGGACAGAGGTGGAAGCAAGGACACAGCCAACTGCTGGAACTTTAACAACCAGTTTTAAACATGTAGTATAATCCTGATATTAGAAACTGCCTAATGTAACCACTCTATATGATTAATAAAGTAAGATAAATGTATTTGCAAAACTTTCTTGCTGCTTAAGTAGAGAACTCTCGTTTGTAGTTCTAGTCTCTACATAGTCTGCTTTTTAAGAGAGTCAGGAGCCTAATGCATTTTTGAACCAACAGTTTAATAGTGTAATACATAATAATATATCAGTCATAAGGCTATTTTTTCTCAGCACTACTTTTACTTTTGATACTTAATGTACCATTTATCTTATTATACTTTACTTAAGTAGAATTGTGGATACAGGACATTCACTTATAATGGAGCATTTTTATATTGTTGTACTTATACTTTTACTAAGGTAAATGATCTTTGTCCCCCTTGTCAGTAATTAATTATCACAGAGCACATTATTGTCCTTATCCTGGTATTAATGATTTAGTAAAATTGGTGACCTCCAAAGTCAGGCTCAGATACTAATATCCAATTAAAGAGCCATATGTTTTCAGATCTGCATTTCTCTCAGACCTGTGTCATCATCAAAACAGTCCCAAAATACACTTGTCAGCTAGTAAAAATAGTTAGGATAAAGCTAGGATTCTACAAGGGTACTACTTTGTTTAATTAGGATATGTTCTCTAACTCCCACATTAAACCTAAGAACTGCCTTTTTCATAGGTGATATTTCCAAAATCAGGCACTTCCTGTCTCAAAAGGATTCTGAAAAACTAGCCCATTTGTCACTTGGCTGGACTATTTGAATTCATTATTGTTTGGCTGCCCCGACAAGACTTTCCATTTGATCCAAAATGCTGCAGCATGATTACTGACAGGAAATTCCCCTGTGTGTTAGCTTCTCTAAATTGGCTCCCTGTAAAATCCACAGAACAGAATTTAAAATCCTGCTCAAGCACCATAATATCATTAAAGAGTTTATTGTCCTATGTCATCATATCCAGTAAAACACTGTTCTCCCAG
>NW_026117560.1:0-20018 GCF_001640805.2 Lates calcarifer
CTGACACATACAATTGTGATGTCACAAAGTACTCACCAAAATTATGTGTGATGTCACAAAGTATCAGCCACAGCTATGTGTGATGTCACAAAGCACTGATAAAAACTACGTGTGATGTCACAAAGTACTGACCCCATACAATTGTGATGTCACAAAGTACTGTCCACAACTGTGTGTGATGTCACAAAGTACTACATGGATCACACATAACAATTGTGATGTCACAAAGTACTGACTACATACAAATTGTGATGTCATAAAGTACTCACCAAAACTATGTGTGATGTCACAAAGTCCTGACCACATACAATTGTGATGTCACAAAGTACTCATCAAAACTATGAGTGATGTCACAAAGTAACATCCACAGCTATGTGTGATGTAAAAAAGCACTGACCAAAACTATGTGTGATGTCACAAAGTACTGACCCCATACAATTGTGATGTCACAAAGTACTGACTACATACAATTGTGATGTCATAAAGTACTCACCAAAACTATGTGTGATGTCACAAAGTCCTGACCACATACAATTGTGATGTCACAAAGTACTCATCAAAACTATGAGTGATGTCACAAAGTAACATCCACAGCTATGTGTGATGTAAAAAAGCACTGACCAAAACTATGTGTGATGTCACAAAGTACTGACCCCATACAATTGTGATGTCACAAAGTACTGACCACAACTATGTTGTGATGTCACAAAGTACTGACCACATACAATTGTGATGTCACAAAGTACTGACCCCATACAATTGTGATGTCACAAAGTACTCACCAAAATTATGTGTGATGTCACAAAGTATCAGCCACAGCTATGTGTGATGTCACAAAGCACTGATAAAAACTAAGTGTGATGTCACAAAGTACTGACCCCATACAATTGTGATGTCACAAAGTACTGTCCACAACTGTGTGATGTCACAAAGTACTGACCACATACAATTGTGATGTCACAAAGTACTGACCCCGTACAATTGTGATGTCACAAAGTACTCACCAAAACTATGTGTGATGTCACAAAGTACTGGCCACAACTATGTGTGATGTCACAAAGTACTGGCCACAACTATGTGTGATGTCACAAAGTACTGACCACATACAATTGTGATGTCACAAAGTACTTACTAAAACTATGTGTGATGTCACAAAGTACTGACCCCATACAATTGTGATGTCACAAAGTACTGTCCACAACTGTGTGTGATGTCACAAATTACTGACTACATACAATTGTGATGTCATAAAAAACTGACCTAAACTATGTGTGATGTCACAAAGTATTGACCACATACAATTGTGATGTCACAAAGTACTCACCAAAATTATGTGTGATGTCACAAAGTACTAGCCACAACTATGTGTGATGTCACAAAGTACTGGCCACAACTATGTGTGATGTCACAAAGTACTTACTAAAACTATGTTGTGATGTCACAAAGTACTGACTACATACAATTGTGATGTCACAAAGTACTGACCAAAACTATGTGTGATGTCACAAAGTACTGGCCACAACTTTGTGTGATGTCACAAAGTACTGTCCACAACTATGTGTGATATCACAAAGTAGTGACTACATACAATTGTGATGTCATAAAGTACTCACCAAAACTATGTGTGATGTCACAAAGTACTGACCACATACAATTGTGATGTCACAAAGTACTCAACAAAATTATGTGTGATGTCACAAAGTATCAGCCACAGCTATGTGTGATGTCACAAAGCACTGAAAAAAACTACGTGTGATGTCACAAAGTACTGACCCCATACAATTGTGATGTCACAAAGTACTCACCAAAACTATGTGTGATGTCACAAAATACTGGTCACAACTATGTGTGATGTCACAAAATACTGACCACAACTATGTGTGATGTCACAAAGTACTGACCACATAAAATTGTGATGTCACAAAGTATTTACTAAAACTATGTGATGTCACAAAGTACTGACCCCATACAATTGTGATGTCACAAAGTACTGTCCAGAACTATGTGTGATGTCACAAATTACTGACTACATACAATTGTGATGTCATAAAATACTGACCAAAACTATGTGTGATGTCACAAAGTACTGACCCCATACAATTGTGATGTCACAAAGTACTCACCAAAATTATGTGTGATGTCACAAAGTACTGACCACATACAATTGTGATGTCACAAAGTACTCACCAAAATTATGTGTGATGTCACAAAGTATCAGCCACAGCTATGTGTGATGTCACAAAGCACTGATAAAAACTACGTGTGATGTCACAAAGTACTGACCCCATACAATTGTGATGTCACAAAGTACTGTCCACAACTGTGTGTGATGTCACAAAGTACTGACCACATACAATTGTGATGTCACAAAGTACTGACTACATACAATTGTGATGTCATAAAGTACTCACCAAAACTATGTGTGATGTCACAAAGTCCTGACCACATACAATTGTGATGTCACAAAGTACTCATCAAAACTATGAGTGATGTCACAAAGTAACATCCACAGCTATGTGTGATGTAAAAAAGCACTGACCAAAACTATGTGTGATGTCACAAAGTACTGACCCCATACAATTGTGATGTCACAAAGTACTGACTACATACAATTGTGATGTCATAAAGTACTCACCAAAACTATGTGTGATGTCACAAAGTCCTGACCACATACAATTGTGATGTCACAAAGTACTCATCAAAACTATGAGTGATGTCACAAAGTAACATCCACAGCTATGTGTGATGTAAAAAAGCACTGACCAAAACTATGTGTGATGTCACAAAGTACTGACCCCATACAATTGTGATGTCACAAAGTACTGACCACAACTATGTTGTGATGTCACAAAGTACTGACCACATACAATTGTGATGTCACAAAGTACTGACCCCATACAATTGTGATGTCACAAAGTACTCACCAAAATTATGTGTGATGTCACAAAGTATCAGCCACAGCTATGTGTGATGTCACAAAGCACTGATAAAAACTAAGTGTGATGTCACAAAGTACTGACCCCATACAATTGTGATGTCACAAAGTACTGTCCACAACTGTGTGATGTCACAAAGTACTGACCACATACAATTGTGATGTCACAAAGTACTGACCCCGTACAATTGTGATGTCACAAAGTACTCACCAAAACTATGTGTGATGTCACAAAGTACTGGCCACAACTATGTGTGATGTCACAAAGTACTGGCCACAACTATGTGTGATGTCACAAAGTACTGACCACATACAATTGTGATGTCACAAAGTACTTACTAAAACTATGTGTGATGTCACAAAGTACTGACCCCATACAATTGTGATGTCACAAAGTACTGTCCACAACTGTGTGTGATGTCACAAATTACTGACTACATACAATTGTGATGTCATAAAAAACTGACCTAAACTATGTGTGATGTCACAAAGTATTGACCACATACAATTGTGATGTCACAAAGTACTCACCAAAATTATGTGTGATGTCACAAAGTACTAGCCACAACTATGTGTGATGTCACAAAGTACTGGCCACAACTATGTGTGATGTCACAAAGTACTTACTAAAACTATGTTGTGATGTCACAAAGTACTGACTACATACAATTGTGATGTCACAAAGTACTGACCAAAACTATGTGTGATGTCACAAAGTACTGGCCACAACTTTGTGTGATGTCACAAAGTACTGTCCACAACTATGTGTGATATCACAAAGTAGTGACTACATACAATTGTGATGTCATAAAGTACTCACCAAAACTATGTGTGATGTCACAAAGTACTGACCACATACAATTGTGATGTCACAAAGTACTCAACAAAATTATGTGTGATGTCACAAAGTATCAGCCACAGCTATGTGTGATGTCACAAAGCACTGAAAAAAACTACGTGTGATGTCACAAAGTACTGACCCCATACAATTGTGATGTCACAAAGTACTCACCAAAACTATGTGTGATGTCACAAAATACTGGTCACAACTATGTGTGATGTCACAAAATACTGACCACAACTATGTGTGATGTCACAAAGTACTGACCACATAAAATTGTGATGTCACAAAGTATTTACTAAAACTATGTGATGTCACAAAGTACTGACCCCATAAAATTGTGATGTCACAAAGTACTGTCCAGAACTATGTGTGATGTCACAAATTACTGACTACATACAATTGTGATGTCATAAAATACTGACCAAAACTATGTGTGATGTCACAAAGTACTGACCAAAACTATGTGTGATGTCACAAAGTACTGGCCACAACTTTGTGTGATGTCACAAAGTACTGTCCACAACTATGTGTGATGTCACAAAGTAGTGACTACATACAATTGTGATGTCACAAAGTACTGACCAAAACTATGTGTGATGTCACAAAGTACTGACCACATACAATTGTGATGTCACAAAGTACTTACTAAAACTATGTGATGTCACAAAGTACTGACCCCATACAATTGTGATGTCACAAAGTACTGTCCAGAACTATGTGTGATGTCACAAATTACTGACTACATACAATTGTGATGTCATAAAAAACTGACCAAAACTATGTGTGATGTCACAAAGTACTGACCACATACAATTGTGATGTCACAAAGTACTTACCAAAATTATGTGTGATGTCACAAAGTACTGGCCACAACTATGTGTGATGTCACAAAGTACTGACCACATACAATTGTGATGTCACAAAGTACTTACTAAAACTATGTGTGATGTCACAAAGTACTGACCCCATACAATTGTGATGTCACAAAGTACTCACCAAAATTATGTGTGATGTCACAAAGTACTGACCACATACAATTGTGATGTCACAAAGTACTCACCAAAATTATGTGTGATGTCACAAAGTATCAGCCACAGCTATGTGTGATGTCACAAAGCACTGATAAAAACTACGTGTGATGTCACAAAGTACTGACCCCATACAATTGTGATGTCACAAAGTACTGTCCACAACTGTGTGTGATGTCACAAAGTACTGACCACATACAATTGTGATGTCACAAAGTACTGACCCCGTACAATTGTGATGTCACAAAGTACTTACTAAAACTATGTGTGATGTCACAAAGTACTGACCCCATACAATTGTGATGTCACAAAGTACTGACTACATACAATTGTGATGTCATAAAGTACTCACCAAAACTATGTGTGATGTCACAAAGTCCTGACCACATACAATTGTGATGTCACAAAGTACTCATCAAAACTATGAGTGATGTCACAAAGTAACATCCACAGCTATGTGTGATGTAAAAAAGCACTGACCAAAACTATGTGTGATGTCACAAAGTACTGACCCCATACAATTGTGATGTCACAAAGTACTGACTACATACAATTGTGATGTCATAAAGTACTCACCAAAACTATGTGTGATGTCACAAAGTCCTGACCACATACAATTGTGATGTCACAAAGTACTCATCAAAACTATGAGTGATGTCACAAAGTAACATCCACAGCTATGTGTGATGTAAAAAAGCACTGACCAAAACTATGTGTGATGTCACAAAGTACTGACCCCATACAATTGTGATGTCACAAAGTACTGACCACAACTATGTTGTGATGTCACAAAGTACTGACCACATACAATTGTGATGTCACAAAGTACTGACCCCATACAATTGTGATGTCACAAAGTTCTCACCAAAACTATGTGTGATGTCACAAAGTACTCACCAAAATTATGTGTGATGTCACAAAGTATCAGTCACAGCTATGTGTGATGTCACAAAGCACTGATAAAAACTACGTGTGATGTCACAAAGTACTGACACCATACAATTGTGACATCACACAAAGTACTCACCAAAACTATGTGTGATGTCACAGAGTACTGGCCACAACTATGTGTGATGTCACAAAGTACTGGCCACAACTATGTGTGATGTCACAAAGTACTGACCACATACAATTGTGATGTCACAAAGTACTCACCAAAACTATGTGTGATGTCACAAAGTACTGGCCACAACTATGTGTGATGTCACAAAGTACTGACCACATACAATTGTGATGTCACAAAGTACTTACTAAAACTATGTGTGATGTCACAAAGTACTGACCCCATACAATTGTGATGTCACAAAGTACTGTCCACAACTATGTGTGATGTCACAAAGTACTGACTACATACAATTGTGATGTCATAAAGTACTCACCAAAACTATGTGTGATGTCACAAAGTACTGACCCCATACAATTGTGATGTCACAAAGTACTGACCACAACTATGTTGTGATGTCACAAAGTACTGACCACATACAATTGTGATGTCACAAAGTACTGACCCCATACAATTGTGATGTCACAAAGTTCTCACCAAAACTATGTGTGATGTCACAAAGTACTGGCCACAACTATGTGTGATGTCACAAAGTATTGATCAAAACTAAGTGTGATGTCACAAAGTATCAGTCACAGCTATGTGTGATGTCACAAAGCACTGATAAAAACTACGTGTGATGTCACAAAGTACTGACCACATACAATTGTGATGTCACAAAGTACTCAACAAAATTATGTGTGATGTCACAAAGTACTAGCTACAACTATGTGTGATGTCACAAAGTACTGGCCACATACAATTGTGATGTCACAAAGTACTCACCAAAATTATTTGTGATGTCACAAAGTACTAGCCACAACTATGTGTGATGTCACAAAGTACTAACCAAAACTATGTGTGATGTCACAAAGTACTGACCAAAACTATGTGTGATGTCACAAAGTACTGACCACAACTATGTGTGATGTCACAAAGTACTGACCACATACAATTGTGATGTCACAAAGTACTGTCCAGAACTATGTGTGATGTCACAAATTACTGGCCACAACTATGTGTGATTTCACAAAGTACTGGCCACAACTATGTGTGATGTCACAAAGTACTCTCTAAAACTATGTGTGATGTGACAAAGTACTGACCCCATACAATTGTGACATCACACAAAGTACTCACCAAAACTATGTGTGATGTCACAGAGTACTGGCCACAACTATGTGTGATGTCACAAAGTACTTACCACAACCATGTGTGATGTCACAAAGTACTGACCCCATACAATTGTGATGTCACAAAGTACTGTCCAGAACTATGTGTGATGTCACAAATTACTGACTACATACAATTGTGATGTCATAAAATACTGACCAAAACTATGTGTGATGTCACAAAGTACTGACCAAAACTATGTGTGATGTCACAAAGTACTGGCCACAACTTTGTGTGATGTCACAAAGTACTGTCCACAACTATGTGTGATGTCACAAAGTAGTGACTACATACAATTGTGATGTCACAAAGTACTCAACAAAATTATGTGTGATGTCACAAAGTATCAGCCACAGCTATGTGTGATGTCACAAAGCACTGAAAAAAACTACGTGTGATGTCACAAAGTACTGACCCCATACAATTGTGATGTCACAAAGTACTCACCAAAACTATGTGTGATGTCACAAAATACTGGCCACAACTATGTGTGATGTCACAAAATACTGACCACAACTATGTGTGATGTCACAAAGTACTGACCACATAAAATTGTGATGTCACAAAGTACTTACTAAAACTATGTGATGTCACAAAGTACTGACCCCATACAATTGTGATGTCACAAAGTACTGTCCAGAACTATGTGTGATGTCACAAATTACTGACTACATACAATTGTGATGTCATAAAAAACTGACCAAAACTATGTGTGATGTCACAAATTACTGACTACATACAATTGTGATGTCATAAAAAACTGACCAAAACTATGTGTGATGTCACAAAGTACTGACCACATACAATTGTGATGTCACAAAGTACTTACCAAAATTATGTGTGATGTCACAAAGTACTGGCCACAACTATGTGTGATGTCACAAAGTACTGACCACATACAATTGTGATGTCACAAAGTACTCACCAAAATTATGTGTGATGTCACAAAGTACTGACCACATACAATTGTGATGTCACAAAGTACTCACCAAAATTATGTGTGATGTCACAAAGTATCAGCCACAGCTATGTGTGATGTCACAAAGCACTGATAAAAACTACGTGTGATGTCACAAAGTACTGACCCCATACAATAGTGATGTCACAAAGTACTGTCCACAACTGTGTGTGATGTCACAAAGTACTGACCACATACAATTGTGATGTCACAAAGTACTGACCCCGTACAATTGTGATGTCACAAAGTACTTACTAAAACTATGTGTGATGTCACAAAGTACTGACCCCATACAATTGTGATGTCACAAAGTACTGACTACATACAATTGTGATGTCATAAAGTACTCACCAAAACTATGTGTGATGTCACAAAGTCCTGACCACATACAATTGTGATGTCACAAAGTACTCATCAAAACTATGAGTGATGTCACAAAGTAACATCCACAGCTATGTGTGATGTAAAAAAGCACTGACCAAAACTATGTGTGATGTCACAAAGTACTGACCCCATACAATTGTGATGTCACAAAGTACTGACTACATACAATTGTGATGTCATAAAGTACTCACCAAAACTATGTGTGATGTCACAAAGTCCTGACCACATACAATTGTGATGTCACAAAGTACTCATCAAAACTATGAGTGATGTCACAAAGTAACATCCACAGCTATGTGTGATGTAAAAAAGCACTGACCAAAACTATGTGTGATGTCACAAAGTACTGACCCCATACAATTGTGATGTCACAAAGTACTGACCACAACTATGTTGTGATGTCACAAAGTACTGACCACATACAATTGTGATGTCACAAAGTACTGACCCCATACAATTGTGATGTCACAAAGTACTCACCAAAATTATGTGTGATGTCACAAAGTATCAGCCACAGCTATGTGTGATGTCACAAAGCACTGATAAAAACTACGTGTGATGTCACAAAGTACTGACCCCATACAATTGTGATGTCACAAAGTACTGTCCACAACTGTGTGATGTCACAAAGTACTGACCACATAAAATTGTGATGTCACAAAGTATTTACTAAAACTATGTGATGTCACAAAGTACTGACCCCATACAATTGTGATGTCACAAAGTACTGTCCAGAACTATGTGTGATGTCACAAATTACTGACTACATACAATTGTGATGTCATAAAATACTGACCAAAACTATGTGTGATGTCACAAAGTACTGACCAAAACTATGTGTGATGTCACAAAGTACTGGCCACAACTTTGTGTGATGTCACAAAGTACTGTCCACAACTATGTGTGATGTCACAAAGTAGTGACTACATACAATTGTGATGTCACAAAGTACTGACCAAAACTATGTGTGATGTCACAAAGTACTGACCACATACAATTGTGATGTCACAAAGTACTGTCCAGAACTATGTGTGATGTCACAAATTACTGACTACATACAATTGTGATGTCATAAAAAACTGACCAAAACTATGTGTGATGTCACAAAGTACTGACCACATACAATTGTGATGTCACAAAGTACTTACCAAAATTATGTGTGATGTCACAAAGTACTGGCCACAACTATGTGTGATGTCACAAAGTACTGACCACATACAATTGTGATGTCACAAAGTACTTACTAAAACTATGTGTGATGTCACAAAGTACTGACCCCATACAATTGTGATGTCACAAAGTACTCACCAAAATTATGTGTGATGTCACAAAGTACTGACCACATACAATTGTGATGTCACAAAGTACTCACCAAAATTATGTGTGATGTCACAAAGTATCAGCCACAGCTATGTGTGATGTCACAAAGCACTGATAAAAACTACGTGTGATGTCACAAAGTACTGACCCCATACAATTGTGATGTCACAAAGTACTGTCCACAACTGTGTGTGATGTCACAAAGTACTGACCACATACAATTGTGATGTCACAAAGTACTGACCCCGTACAATTGTGATGTCACAAAGTACTTACTAAAACTATGTGTGATGTCACAAAGTACTGACCCCATACAATTGTGATGTCACAAAGTACTGACTACATACAATTGTGATGTCATAAAGTACTCACCAAAACTATGTGTGATGTCACAAAGTCCTGACCACATACAATTGTGATGTCACAAAGTACTCATCAAAACTATGAGTGATGTCACAAAGTAACATCCACAGCTATGTGTGATGTAAAAAAGCACTGACCAAAACTATGTGTGATGTCACAAAGTACTACAATTGTGATGTCACAAAGTACTGACTACATACAATTGTGATGTCATAAAGTACTCACCAAAACTATGTGTGATGTCACAAAGTCCTGACCACATACAATTGTGATGTCATAAAGTACTCACCAAAACTATGTGTGATGTCACAAAGAACTGACCACATACAATTGTGATGTCACAAAGTACTGACCAAAACTATGTGTGATGTCACAAAGTACTGGCCACAACTTTGTGTGATGTCACAAAGTACTGTCCACAACTATGTGTGATGTCACAAAGTACTGACTACAAACAATTGTGATGTCATAAAGTACTCACCAAAACTATGTGTGATGTCACAAAGTACTGACCCCATACAATTGTGATGTCACAAAGTACTCACCAAAATTATGTGTGATGTCACAAAGTATCAGCCACAGCTATGTGTGATGTCACAAAGCACTGATAAAAACTACGTGTGATGTCACAAAGTACTGACCCCATACAATTGTGATGTCACAAAGTACTGTCCACAACTGTGTGATGTCACAAAGTACTGACCACATACAATTGTGATGTCACAAAGTACTGACCCCGTACAATTGTGATGTCACAAAGTACTCACCAAAACTATGTGTGATGTCACAAAGTACTGGCCACAACTATGTGTGATGTCACAAAGTACTGGCCACAACTATGTGTGATGTCACAAAGTACTGACCATATACAATTGTGATGTCACAAAGTACTTACTAAAACTATGTGTGATGTCACAAAGTACTGACCCCATACAATTGTGATGTCACAAAGTACTGTCCACAACTGTGTGTGATGTCACAAATTACTGACTACATACAATTGTGATGTCATAAAAAACTGACCTAAACTATGTGTGATGTCACAAAGTATTGACCACATACAATTGTGATGTCACAAAGTACTCACCAAAATTATGTGTGATGTCACAAAGTACTAGCCACAACTATGTGTGATGTCACAAAGTACTGGCCACAACTATGTGTGATGTCACAAAGTACTTACTAAAACTATGTTGTGATGTCACAAAGTACTGACTACATACAATTGTGATGTCACAAAGTACTGACCAAAACTATGTGTGATGTCACAAAGTACTGGCCACAAACTTTGTGTGATGTCACAAAGTACTGTCCACAACTATGTGTGATATCACAAAGTAGTGACTACATACAATTGTGATGTCATAAAGTACTCACCAAAACTATGTGTGATGTCACAAAGTACTGACCACATACAATTGTGATGTCACAAAGTACTCAACAAAATTATGTGTGATGTCACAAAGTATCAGCCACAGCTATGTGTGATGTCACAAAGCACTGAAAAAAACTACGTGTGATGTCACAAAGTACTGACCCCATACAATTGTGATGTCACAAAGTACTCACCAAAACTATGTGTGATGTCACAAAATACCTGGTCCACAACTATGTGTGATGTGACCACAACTATGTGTGATGTCACAAAGTACTGACCACATAAAATTGTGATGTCACAAAGTAACTAAAACTGATGTCACAAAGTACTGATTGTGATGTCACAAAGTAAAACTATGTGTGATGTAGTACTGACCCCATACAATTGTGATGTCACAAAAGTACTGACTACATACAATTGTGATGTCATAAAGTACTCACCAAAACTATGTGTGATGTCACAAAGTCCTGACCACATACAATTGTGATGTCACAAAGTACTCATCAAAACTATGAGTGATGTCACAAAGTAACATCCACAGCTATGTGTGATGTAAAAAAGCACTGACCAAAACTATGTGTGATGTCACAAAGTACTGACCCCATACAATTGTGATGTCACAAAGTACTGACCACAACTATGTTGTGATGTCACAAAGTACTGACCACATACAATTGTGATGTCACAAAGTACTGACCCCATACAATTGTGATGTCACAAAGTACTCACCAAAATTATGTGTGATGTCACAAAGTATCAGCCACAGCTATGTGTGATGTCACAAAGCACTGATAAAAACTAAGTGTGATGTCACAAAGTACTGACCCCATACAATTGTGATGTCACAAAGTACTGTCCACAACTGTGTGATGTCACAAAGTACTGACCACATACAATTGTGATGTCACAAAGTACTGACCCCGTACAATTGTGATGTCACAAAGTACTCACCAAAACTATGTGTGATGTCACAAAGTACTGGCCACAACTATGTGTGATGTCACAAAGTACTGGCCACAACTATGTGTGATGTCACAAAGTACTGACCACATACAATTGTGATGTCACAAAGTACTTACTAAAACTATGTGTGATGTCACAAAGTACTGACCCCATACAATTGTGATGTCACAAAGTACTGTCCACAACTGTGTGTGATGTCACAAATTACTGACTACATACAATTGTGATGTCATAAAAAACTGACCTAAACTATGTGTGATGTCACAAAGTATTGACCACATACAATTGTGATGTCACAAAGTACTCACCAAAATTATGTGTGATGTCACAAAGTACTAGCCACAACTATGTGTGATGTCACAAAGTACTGGCCACAACTATGTGTGATGTCACAAAGTACTTACTAAAACTATGTTGTGATGTCACAAAGTACTGACTACATACAATTGTGATGTCACAAAGTACTGACCAAAACTATGTGTGATGTCACAAAGTACTGGCCACAACTTTGTGTGATGTCACAAAGTACTGTCCACAACTATGTGTGATATCACAAAGTAGTGACTACATACAATTGTGATGTCATAAAGTACTCACCAAAACTATGTGTGATGTCACAAAGTACTGACCACATACAATTGTGATGTCACAAAGTACTCAACAAAATTATGTGTGATGTCACAAAGTATCAGCCACAGCTATGTGTGATGTCACAAAGCACTGAAAAAAACTACGTGTGATGTCACAAAGTACTGACCCCATACAATTGTGATGTCACAAAGTACTCACCAAAACTATGTGTGATGTCACAAAATACTGGTCACAACTATGTGTGATGTCACAAAATACTGACCACAACTATGTGTGATGTCACAAAGTACTGACCACATAAAATTGTGATGTCACAAAGTATTTACTAAAACTATGTGATGTCACAAAGTACTGACCCCATAAAATTGTGATGTCACAAAGTACTGTCCAGAACTATGTGTGATGTCACAAATTACTGACTACATACAATTGTGATGTCATAAAATACTGACCAAAACTATGTGTGATGTCACAAAGTACTGACCAAAACTATGTGTGATGTCACAAAGTACTGGCCACAACTTTGTGTGATGTCACAAAGTACTGTCCACAACTATGTGTGATGTCACAAAGTAGTGACTACATACAATTGTGATGTCACAAAGTACTGACCAAAACTATGTGTGATGTCACAAAGTACTGACCACATACAATTGTGATGTCACAAAGTACTTACTAAAACTATGTGATGTCACAAAGTACTGACCCCATACAATTGTGATGTCACAAAGTACTGTCCAGAACTATGTGTGATGTCACAAATTACTGACTACATACAATTGTGATGTCATAAAAAACTGACCAAAACTATGTGTGATGTCACAAAGTACTGACCACATACAATTGTGATGTCACAAAGTACTTACCAAAATTATGTGTGATGTCACAAAGTACTGGCCACAACTATGTGTGATGTCACAAAGTACTGACCACATACAATTGTGATGTCACAAAGTACTTACTAAAACTATGTGTGATGTCACAAAGTACTGACCCCATACAATTGTGATGTCACAAAGTACTCACCAAAATTATGTGTGATGTCACAAAGTACTGACCACATACAATTGTGATGTCACAAAGTACTCACCAAAATTATGTGTGATGTCACAAAGTATCAGCCACAGCTATGTGTGATGTCACAAAGCACTGATAAAAACTACGTGTGATGTCACAAAGTACTGACCCCATACAATTGTGATGTCACAAAGTACTGTCCACAACTGTGTGTGATGTCACAAAGTACTGACCACATACAATTGTGATGTCACAAAGTACTGACCCCGTACAATTGTGATGTCACAAAGTACTTACTAAAACTATGTGTGATGTCACAAAGTACTGACCCCATACAATTGTGATGTCACAAAGTACTGACTACATACAATTGTGATGTCATAAAGTACTCACCAAAACTATGTGTGATGTCACAAAGTCCTGACCACATACAATTGTGATGTCACAAAGTACTCATCAAAACTATGAGTGATGTCACAAAGTAACATCCACAGCTATGTGTGATGTAAAAAAGCACTGACCAAAACTATGTGTGATGTCACAAAGTACTGACCCCATACAATTGTGATGTCACAAAGTACTGACTACATACAATTGTGATGTCATAAAGTACTCACCAAAACTATGTGTGATGTCACAAAGTCCTGACCACATACAATTGTGATGTCACAAAGTACTCATCAAAACTATGAGTGATGTCACAAAGTAACATCCACAGCTATGTGTGATGTAAAAAAGCACTGACCAAAACTATGTGTGATGTCACAAAGTACTGACCCCATACAATTGTGATGTCACAAAGTACTGACCACAACTATGTTGTGATGTCACAAAGTACTGACCACATACAATTGTGATGTCACAAAGTACTGACCCCATACAATTGTGATGTCACAAAGTTCTCACCAAAACTATGTGTGATGTCACAAAGTACTCACCAAAATTATGTGTGATGTCACAAAGTATCAGTCACAGCTATGTGTGATGTCACAAAGCACTGATAAAAACTACGTGTGATGTCACAAAGTACTGACACCATACAATTGTGACATCACACAAAGTACTCACCAAAACTATGTGTGATGTCACAGAGTACTGGCCACAACTATGTGTGATGTCACAAAGTACTGACCATATACAATTGTGATGTCACAAAGTACTTACTAAAACTATGTGATGTCACAAAGTACTGACCCCATACAATTGTGATGTCACAAAGTACTGTCCAGAACTATGTGTGATGTCACAAATTACTGACTACATACAATTGTGATGTCATAAAAAACTGACCAAAACTATGTGTGATGTCACAAAGTACTGACCACATACAATTGTGATGTCACAAAGTACTTACCAAAATTATGTGTGATGTCACAAAGTACTGGCCACAACTATGTGTGATGTCACAAAGTACTGACCACATACAATTGTGATGTCACAAAGTACTTACTAAAACTATGTGTGATGTCACAAAGTACTGACCCCATACAATTGTGATGTCACAAAGTACTCACCAAAATTATGTGTGATGTCACAAAGTACTGACCACATACAATTGTGATGTCACAAAGTACTCACCAAAATTATGTGTGATGTCACAAAGTATCAGCCACAGCTATGTGTGATGTCACAAAGCACTGATAAAAACTACGTGTGATGTCACAAAGTACTGACCCCATACAATTGTGATGTCACAAAGTACTGTCCACAACTGTGTGTGATGTCACAAAGTACTGACCACATACAATTGTGATGTCACAAAGTACTGACCCTGTACAATTGTGATGTCACAAAGTACTTACTAAAACTATGTGTGATGTCACAAAGTACTGACCCCATACAATTGTGATGTCACAAAGTACTGACTCACATTACAATTGTGATGTCATAAAGTACTCACCAAAACTATGTGTGATGTCACAAAGTCCTGACCACATACAATTGTGATGTCACAAAGTACTCATCAAAACTATGAGTGATGTCACAAAGTAACATCCACAGCTATGTGTGATGTAAAAAAGCACTGACCAAAACTATGTGTGATGTCACAAAGTACTGACCCCATACAATTGTGATGTCACAAAGTACTGACTACATACAATTGTGATGTCATAAAGTACTCACCAAAACTATGTGTGATGTCACAAAGTCCTGACCACATACAATTGTGATGTCACAAAGTACTCATCAAAACTATGAGTGATGTCACAAAGTAACATCCACAGCTATGTGTGATGTAAAAAAGCACTGACCAAAAACTATGTGTGATGTCACAAAGTACTGACCCCATACAATTGTGATGTCAACAAAGTACTGACCACAACTATGTGTGATGTCACAAAGTACTGACCACATACAATTGTGATGTCACAAAGTACTGTACAAAACTGTGTGTGATGTCACAAAGTACTGACCACATGTATGTCACAAAGTACTGATGTACACACAAAGTACTCACCAAAACTATGTGTGATCACAAAGTAGGCCACAACTATGTGTGATGTCACAAAGTATGTGTGATGTCACAAAGTACTTACAATTGTGATGTCACAAAGTAGTGTGATGTCACAAAGTACCCACAGCTATGTGTGATGTCACAAAGACTGACTACGTGTGATGTCACAAAGTACTGACCCATACAATTGTGATGTCACAAAGTACTGGTGTGTGATGTCACAAAGTACTGACAATATGATGTCACAAACTCACCAAAACTATGTGTGATGTCACAAAGTACTGGCCACAACTATGTGTGATGTCACAAAGTACTGGCCACAACTATGTGTGATGTCACAAAGTACTGACCACATACAATTGTGATGTCACAAAGTACTGACTACATACAATTGTGATGTCATAAAGTACTCACCAAAACTATGTCGTCCTGACCACATACAATTGTGATGTCACAAAGTACTCAATGAGTGATGTCACATCCACATATGTTGATGTAAAAAAGCACTGACCAAAACTATGTGTGATGTCACAAAGTACTGACCCATACAATTGTGATGTCACAAAGTACTGACCTATGTGTGATGTCACAAAGTACTGACCACATACAATTGTGATGTCACAAAGTACTGAAAGTGTCACTCACCAAACTATGTGTGATCACAAAGTACTGTATGTGTGATGTCACAAAGTACACATACAATTGTGATGTCACAAAGTACTCACCAAAATTATGTGTGATGTCACAAAGTACTACCACAACTATGTGTGATGTCACAAAGTACTGGCCACAACTATGTGTGATGTCACAAAGTACTACTTATGTTGTGATGTCACAAAGTACTGACTACATACAATTGTGATGTCATAAAATACTGACCAAAACTATGTGTGATGTCACAAAGTACTGACCAAAAATGTGTGATGTCACAAAATACTGGCCACAACTTTGTGTGATGTCACAAAGTACTGTCCAAACTATGTGTGATGTCACAAAGTAGTGACTACATACAATTGTGATGTCACAAAGTACTCACCAAAAATGTGTGATGTCACAAAGTACTACCACAACTATGTGTGATGTCACAAAGTACTGTGTGATGTCACAAAACTACATACAATTGTGATGTCACAAAGTACTGACGTGTGATGTCACAAAGTACTGGTGTGATGTCACAAAGTACTGTATGTGTCACAAAGTACTGACCACATACAATTGTGATGTCACAAAGTACTTACAAAACTATGTTGATGTCACAAAGTACTTAGTGATGTGTGTGATGTCACAAAGTACGTCACAAAGTACTGACCCCATACAATTGTGATGTCACAAAGTACTGTGATGTCACACTGACTTACAATTGTGATGTCACAAGTACTGAGTGTGATGTCACAAAGTACTGGTGTGATGTCAAAAGTACTGGCCACAACTATGTGTGATGTCACAAAGTACTGACCACATACAATTGTGATGTCACAAAGTGTGTGATGTCACAAAGTACTGACCCCATACAATTGTGATGTCACAAAGTACTGACTACATACAATTGTGATGTCATAAAGTACTCACCAAAACTATGTGTGATGTCACAAAGTCCTGACCACATACAATTGTGATGTCACAAAGTACTCATCAAAACTATGAGTGATGTCACAAAGTAACATCCACAGCTATGTGTGATGTAAAAAAGCACTGACCAAAACTATGTGTGATGTCACAAAGTACTGACCCATACAATTGTGATGTCACAAGTACTGACCACAACTATGTTGTGATGTCACAAAGTACTGACCACATACAATTGTGATGTCACAAAGTTCCACCAAAACTATGTGTGATGTCACAAAGTACTGGCCACAACTATGTGTGATGTCACAAAGTACTGCCACAACTATGTGTGATGTCACAAAGTATCAAAACTAAGTGTGATGTCACAAAGTGTGATGTCACAAGTACTGGCCAAAACTAAGTGTGATGTCACAGAGTACTGTACAATTGTGATGTCATAAAGTACTCACCAAACTATGTGTGATGTCACAAAGTACTGACCACATACAATTGTGATGTCACAAAGTACTCAACAAAATTATGTGTGATGTCACAAAGTACTAGCCACAACTATGTGTGATGTCACAAAGTACTGGCCACATACATTGTGATGTCACAAAGTACTGTGTGATGTCACAAAAGTACTCCACAACTATGTGTGATGTCACAAAGTGTGTGATGTCCAAAGTACTGACCAAAACTATGTGTGATGTCACAAAGTACTGACCACAACTATTGTGATGTCACAAAGTACTGGTGATGTCACAAGTACTGTCCAAACTATGTGTGATGTCACAAATTACTGACCACATACAATTGTGATGTCACAAAGTACTACTAAAAACTATGTGATGTCACAAAGTACTGACCCATACAATTGTGATGTCACAAAGTACTGTCCAGAACTATGTGTGATGTCACAAATTACTGACTACATACAATTGTGATGTCATAAAACTGACCAAAACTATGTGTGATGTCACAAAGTACTGACCACATACAATTGTGATGTCACAAAGTACTGTTATGTGTGATGTCACAAACAACTATGTGTGATGTCACAAAGTACTGACCACATACAATTGTGATGTCACAAAGTACTGTGTGATGTCACAAAGTACTTGTGTGATGTCACAAAGTACTGACCCCATACAATTGTGATGTCACAAAGTACTCACCAAATTATGTGTGATGTCACAAAGTATCAGCCACAGCTATGTGTGATGTCACAAAGCACTGAAAAAACTACGTGTGATGTCACAAAGTACTGTACAATTGTGATGTCACAAAGTACTGTGTGATGTCACAAAGTACTACCACAACTATGTGTGATGTCACAAAGTACTACAATTGTGATGTCACAAAGTACTCACCAAAATTATGTGTGATGTCACAAAGTACTTATGTGTGATGTCACACTGAAGTGTGATGTCACAAAGTACCATACAATTGTGATGTCACAAAGTACTGTACACAAAGTGTGATGTCACAAAGTACTGACCCATACAATTGTGATGTCACAAAGTACTGTCCAAACTATGTGTGATGTCACAAAGACTACATACAATTGTGATGTCATAAAATACTGACCAAAACTATGTGTGATGTCACAAAGTACTGACCACATACAATTGTGATGTCACAAAGTACTCACCAAAATTATGTGTGATGTGTGTGATGTCACAAAGTACTGTGTGATGTCACAAACTGATACAATTGTGATGTCACAAAGTACTGGCCACAACTATGTTGTGATGTCACAAAGTACTGACTACACAATTGTGATGTCACAAAGTACTCACCAAACTATGTGTGATGTCACAAAGTACTGACAACTATGTGTGATGTCACAAAGTACTGACCACATACAATTGTGATGTCAAAAATATTGACCAAACTGTGATGTCACAAAGAACTGACTACATACAATTGTGATGTCACAAAGTACTGACCACATATGATTGTGATCCCACAAAGTACTGTCCACAACTATGTGATGTCACAAAGTACTGGCCACAA
>NW_026117561.1:0-23582 GCF_001640805.2 Lates calcarifer
TTCGGTTCTCTACATCACATATGTAGCTCTGTAACCTTCAGGCGACCAGGCCACTGGTTCTCTCTGGATCATCGGGACAGGTTCCTTCACTCAGGTGCTGTGTTTACAGAGGTGAAGAACAAATGGGAGAGAACAAAACTGAGAACCAATTAGAGAAACAGCAAATGAGACCAAGACAAGAGAGAGAACCAGAGAGAACCAGTGACAGAACCTGTAATAGAACCAATAAGAGAACCAGAGAGAGAACCAGTAATAGAATGAGTAATACAATCAATAATAGAATCAATAATAGAACCAGAGAGCGGTCCGTCTCCTCGGTCAGAGCAGCAGGGAGCTGAGCTGCTGCAGAGTCAGGAGCTGCAGTCTGTTGCAGTCTGTTGCAGTTGTTGTTGTGACTGAAGTTCCATGATAAAAATGTGGATCTGTTGCAGTGATGACCTCATTCTGCTTATTCTAGGAAAAGAGGAAAAAAACATGAAGCTCAATAGTTTGGTTGTTCCTCACAGCGAGGAGACGAACACAGAAAAACAGTTTGGACTGTGTGAGAGACAGAGACAGAGAATATGCAGGAATGTGCTGTAATTATGCAGCAAGATGCTTTGATCCAGCTGGAAGTGTCCACTGTGGAGCTCTGGGACACTTTGTCTTCCTCTGCTTGTCTCTCTCTTTCTTTCTACTCTTCCCCAGAATCAGTTCACTGTCAGAGAATCAACCAGTTTTTTTTGATTTGATGATTTCAGACTCATTTGTTTGATTACTCTCACTAGTGCAGCTTACACATGAATGAGATGACTCGCAATAAAAACCCAAAGTAGAAGCAGAAGGAACAAAGAAAGACACTTAGTCCTGGATGATTATGCAACGAGGTGCAGGTGAGGAGAGATGAGGACAGGACGCGAAAACACAAGGGACACAACAAGGAAAGTCTTTTTCAAAATAAAACAGGAAATAACACAAAGTCCAGGGACGTCACACCTTTCCACGTCACCTGGTCAGAGCAACCCATAACGTACAGAGTACGACTGGAGTACAGGACTCGAGTAAACAGACACTTCCAGTGGCCTTAAAGAAACTTTAAGTTTGTGTCCTTAACAAGCTCACACCTCATTCACACCATCAATCTACATACACACATCGTCACATCAGAACCTTCACACCCTGTTTTCAGCAGAAAAAACCCCAGTTTTCCTGTTTCCACAGAGAAAGCAGAGCGAACAAGCTGTTGGATCATCGGCAGCGAGTTCTGCTAATTACCACCAGATGTTTGGCTCCTGAAATCTGCATGACTCTCACACACACACACAAACACACTTACTAATGTGTGTCACAGACAATCACTTAACAGGCGACTGTGTTCACATCCAGGGAAAAAAAAAAGCTGAGAGGAGAAGACATCCGTTTTCTAAATGTCAGGAGGAGAATGAGGGTTTCTTACTTGTTCGCCTGCCATTTTTATTTGGGTCGAGATCTGGACTCGCCTTTTGTACCCGCTGGGATTTAAGAAAAAACTTCATTGGACAGAATATTTTTCATACCAGCTGGACAAGCTTTAGTCTAGACCAGCGGTTTCCAACCTTGTTGGCTTGTGATTCCTCGAAATTAGGTCATGTCCATTTGTGACCCCATCATCACAGGTTACGGCCTCAGACATGAAGATTATTTTCCCTTCTCACTGCAGGAGCTGAAGAGGTGAAAATATTAGAGAAAAAGTTGATTTTGTAGAAGAGCATTTCCTCTTTTTCCCATCATTTTAACCATCATGTGACCTCTCAGATTTATGTCTTCACAGGTTTGGAACCACCATCAATAATAGCTCTTTAAATACAAACACAGCTGTGGATGGTGACGGATTAATAGAGTTACTGAAATAAAAACATTAAATGACAGTAAAAGTTTACATTCTCTGACTGAGCAGCCTGACTCAGACTCATCAGTTCAGATTTCAGGGACCAGCTCAGGTCCAGAGCTGAGCCGAGTGATGCTGTCCACACCCAAACATCTCACCAAATCTGACCCCACATTACTCCGGCTCTGCCACTTACAACAGCTCTCCGTTCATTTTTAAACACAACTTCAGCTTTCAGTTTTTAAATATAATAAATAAAACAAACAACAAAAACAGAGGATCTGTGTGTGGAAACTGCAGTTCCACTCCTGTTTGGTATTTTGTAGAAATCCAGTGTTTTGTTTGGGTTTATTATCGTAACAGTATTATTCACAAATATGTGTGGAGGCTTGTTAAACTGTATCTCAGTCTCATATTTACAGCCTTTTGTGAACATTCACAGTTTATCTGCCAAGTCTGAATCCACATTTACAGATTTTTATTTCTACAACACCAAATCACAACAGACACTCGAGGTCTACGCTGCACTCTTTAGATAATATTTACAGAGACAGACCCCACAGTTCCACCATGAGCAGCACTAGGCGACAGTGGAGAGGAAAAACTTCCTTTAAGAGCAGAAACCCTCGAGCAGAACCAGACTCAGGGTGGGCGGCCATCTGCCTCGACTGGCTACAGATTCCATGTAGAGATGTGAGTAATATCAATAATAGTAATGATAGCTATAAATAACGACAGTTATACTAGTAATAGCAGTGAGACTACCAATAACACTGATAAATTAGAAATGTAAGAACAGCCGTCGAGCAGGATTGTGGGAGCAGCAGGAGCCAAGACATCACAGATCAGACTCTACAGCTCCAGAGGCAGAAAGAGAAGAAGATCCTGTTTCAGAGCTCTCCACACGTCTGCTTCAATAATACCCCATCATTCTGACAGTCTACTGTCTCTTGGCCGTCAGCACCATTATCACGCCACATGATCACCAACTGACCAACAGTTTCTGATCAGACCTGTTTCCTGCCTCTTCACTGTGCTGCCTTCAAGTCATTAGGAGGAGTCAGAGAGTGAAGAGTTCAAGAGAGAAACAGGTACAATCATGAAAATATTCCTGTGACATTGTGCGTCTGTTATTTAGGTTTATGAGGCTGTTTAATGTAATTCTAAAGATGCAGGTGTGAAGGGCTCCTCAGTGTCTGTAAATACAACTCACGTCAGAACATGAAGAACATGGAGGCTGTTTCTGTTCTGTGATGTGTAAAAGTATGAAGCTGTGTGTCACAGAAAATGCAGGTTTGGAGTTCACATCATATTTTAGCCAACACCCCGAAAACCAGAGGAACACACACAGCTGTTTCCTGACCGGCCTGGTTCACTGAGGCAGTGAGTCATACTGCTCAAACATTAGACATGACACTGTGTATACATTTACATTTACAGCACTTACTCTGACTCCAACAGAGTTTGGACACTTCAACTTTAGCGAAAAGAAAAGAAGAAAAGACAAAAAGCCGCCTGCCTCTTGTCCTGAAAAATCCTCAGTCAGGAGGCCACATCAGGAACCAGAATATTTTGTGGGTATCGTTTTTCCACTTTGGACAAATACACCAGACAAAAATTTATGTGCAACGATTCAGTCTCTATATGAAAAAATCTTTTTTATTTGACCAGCTCCTTCGTGTGTCTCAATCAGTAAAGAGTTGTGTATGAGACAATAAGACACGCACAGCAGACTCTGGTTTCTGCAATAAGTGAGGAAAGAAAAACAACAATCTGTGAATCGATAGCATAACCACAATCTTCAAACATTCCCAAGCTCATAAACCATATTCTTGCAGTGGACTGTTTCATGGCTTTCGAATGCAACAACATAAATCACGTTCTGTATCGCAGTGTTCAGACTTGCAGCCCACAGCCAAACAAAACTGTTTAAGGACGACTCCGTCTCACATGACACAAGTTATTTTCACCCTTTGCTCATGTCTCCACTCATGAATTTTGAGTTTACAGTCGCACATCTTGATCACATTTTTCTTTCTGCTGCCCGACTAAACAGAGCAGGGGGCGTGGGGCATCCCTGGATCGGAGCGCAGCCAATCTCTACGTCTAATTGGAGGAGATTGCTGAGGGGACTTTGTAGCTGCAGCATTCCTGCATGATAGAAATGTATTACAGGGCTGAGACAAGGCCTGGGAATGGAGCCAAAGGTTTTGGGGTGGGGTGGTGGTGAGGGGGAGGAGGTGGGTGGGGGGTGTCTGGCAGCCATCCTAACAAAACCATTCTCATTCATTTTAAAATGTTCAATCCTCCTCAAACAAACCCCAGAGCAATCCCTCACATAACTTTATACAGCTGCATTACAGGCGCAATGACAAAATACTGCTGTCAGACACACACCACATATACACCATGTTAACAGTGCAATTTGCAAAGAATGAAGGATATAATACTTATTTTCTCATTGACTCTTAATGTATTTTTGAAATCGTCATGCGATGGGATTTTAAGATGTTCCAAGGGCCCAATAAGTGTCATGCAACTCAGTCAACACGTCAATGATCATGTCAGCTTTTATTTTGAGGAAGGAAAAAGTGAAACCGCAATATTGCAGTTAGGTGGTTTTTCCACGACAACAGCAAACAGTGTAATGACAGAGGGTTGGGCCGGAGCCTGGCATCATAACACCGATCCCCGGGGAGGAGAATAGAGCCGTTATTGTCTGAAGAGGCTTTCAATTATTCATAAGGCTGATCCATGAGGCTGCAGAGACCCCCGCCCCATTCCTCAGCATCTCATCAAGGCAACTTAGTTTTTCCTTCATTTTGCTTCTTCCATTCCATATTTTGGTCGATTTTTTCCCCCATTTGCTAGTGATGGAAACTGGACACACTGCGCCAGAGTAACACACATTTCTGATGTTTGAATTGAGGGAGGTGTGTCCGACAGTTTCTTTAACCTTCTGATGATCATGCTCTCTTTGGGCAGGTGAAAGTGGGAGGAGACAATTTTAAAGTGTCTCTCCACCACTCAGTCTCCAACAGCAGGCTTTTCACTTCACTATTAAACATGGACATTCAGCAGCTGTAAACACTTTTGCCTTCAGACACAGTCAGACGAGACGTTTCATGTTTGTTTCAAGCGTCAATATCACTCTTTCCATCTACATGAAAATAGACCACACAAACAGTTTGTCCAGCAAGTATCAAAAGATGAATGAAGGGAGGAGAAATTCTCATGAAACAAACTGTTGATCTGTGACACAGAAAAACTGGCAGACAAAGAAAAGAATTATGACAAAAAGAATAAAGAAACCAATGTAACTAAAAGAGCAAGGTAACAAAAAAGGGAGGCTGCAGAATGAGAGCAGAGCTCACCTGGCCCAGGTGAGGATCATACAGCTAACGAACGATCAGCTCCTGCAGCACACATGAAAACAACAGTGCCCAGGTGGACAGGTCGTCACAATGAGTCAAGTCAAAAACACAAAACAAAACAGTGGCACTGCACAGAGAACAAAAGATGCCAAAGGAAAAGAGCATGTGACTTATTATACAGTCCAGCTCATGGACAACTTCAGGCCTTTTAAAATATTTCCTCACCCACTGGATGGTTGTTGTTTCTGATCTTCATGGCATCAACATTGACCTGTTTTATTCAAACCTTCACATTTAGAGTCCTGACCACAGTTGCATTGTGAAAAGGTCACAGATCCTCAGGAGACCATCACGTCAGCAGACAGGAAGATGAGGCGCTGTGAGCAGAGTTAACCCAGGGGAATTCTGGGATAACACTCGGTCGATCCTGTAGGACTGATTAGCAGCTTCTCATCAGACAGAAGCACAATAAACTGGACTCTGTGTTTATTAATGCGCTCATGTTGTCTCACTGACTTTTTTTTATCTGACCTTAAGACTGCTCAGGGAATAAGTTCTAGTTGTGAATATTAAGGATTCTCTATACAAGACTCAGTAAAACTCTTGATGGAATCAGCCTCTCGGTTCAGAGCACAGCAGTGAGTCCTGGTCTGAGCTCGGTGGTCTGGGTCTATGATTCATGCTTTGGGTGTGAGAGGTCCTGGATATAAATCCCTTCATGAGAACACCCACTAAGACTCTGTGTGAGTCTTTGATGCACTGTGACGCTGCTGGCAAAACCCAAGAATGATCTCACACAGTTTGTAGCTGACATGCAGTATGTTCCTTAAATAACTTCACATATTTCATGTTTCTTATTTGGGAGGACGGCAAAGAGAACCAGCTCCTCCTCCATAAAATAACATTCATCACAGCATCAGTTCAGGCGAGCGAACTGAAGAGTGTAACACATGGAGAGAAAGTGTTAGCGTCGCTTGTTCAAAGTGATATGCATAAGTTTTTACCCAAATTCTTACTGGATGACCTCTTCCATGTCTTGGCTCGTTGGTCTAGGGGTATGATTCTCGCTTTGGGTGCGAGAGGTCCCGGGTTCAAATCCCGGACGAGCCCATGAAGTAATTAGTTCTGTCTTTGACTCTGGTGTTGTTCTTACATGACAAATTACACAGGTACTTTCCAGAAAGCAGCTGGATGGTGGTTCTCCTATACAAGAACGAGCTCTTTAGTCAAGTTTATCATAAAGACTGGAGACGGAGGGAAACAGCTGGTTCAGTTCTGTCAAAGAGAAAGTTAAAAGAAACTATACAGACTTCTTTGTATCTATAACACTGTTTCAGCTTAAATTCAACACTTTTCTGAAGATTTCTTGTCCTGGCTCATCAGTCTAGGGCTGAAGTTATGGCACCTAGTTGCCCAGCTTTCTTGTGGCTCGTTGGTCTAGGGGTATGATTCTCGCTTAGGGTGCGAGAGGTCCCGGGTTCAAATCCCGGACGAGCCCTGTTATCTGTCTGTCAGTTGAGGTACTTGTATGATAAAACAGTCTCTACTGATTCTCTCTCAGAGACCAATATACAAAAAGGATGGTAAAAGAAACACTAATTGAGTTTTCCAGATACATCCAGGAGCTGTTCATTTCAGTTTAGCATAAAGTCTGGAAGCAGAGGGACATCTGTTTCTGTCAAAGTTTAAAGTTGCTCAGTCAGTCTAGAGTTATTCATGTGGTGTTTGTCTCCACCTGATGAATCTCAGTCTGGTATTCCCTCTGTTTTAGCTCTGTGTTTGGTCTCCTCCTCCTGAGGTTTTTTTTTTTACAGCTGTTTCTCTGAGAACAGCTGTCTGAACTCACTTTCTGACAATAATGAGGACACTTTGAGGGGATGTTATTCCACTTACCGACCATGTTTTGTTGTGGCTCGTTGGTCTAGGGGTATGATTCTCGCTTTGGGTGCGAGAGGTCCCGGGTTCAAATCCCGGACGAGCCCATGAAGTAATTAGTTCTGTCTTTGACTCTGGTGTTGTTCTTACATGACAAATTACACAGGTACTTTCCAGAAAGCAGCTGGATGGTGGTTCTCCTATACAAGAACGAGCTCTTTAGTCAAGTTTATCATAAAGACTGGAGACGGAGGGAAACAGCTGGTTCAGTTCTGTCAAAGAGAAAGTTAAAAGAAACTATACAGACTTCTTTGTATCTATAACACTGTTTCAGCTTAAATTCAACACTTTTCTGAAGATTTCTTGTCCTGGCTCATCAGTCTAGGGCTGAAGTTATGGCACCTAGTTGCCCAGCTTTCTTGTGGCTTGTTGGTCTAGGGGTATGATTCTCGCTTTGGGTGCGAGAGGTCCCGGGTTCAAATCCCGGACGAGCCCTCAAGGTAACAAGTTCAAGCTTTGCCTTTGATGTTTATCTGTTAGGTTCTTTAACAGCAAACTACACAGGCACTTTCCAAGCAAAAGCAATTATAAAGAACACCTGAACCCTAATGGAGTTCTCCAAACTGACCACATTCTTTAGAAACCTTTCATGGGAAGTTCAAGACACATCCAGGAGCTGTTCAGTTTATCTTAGCATAAACACTGGAAGCAGAGGGAAATCTAGTCCTGTTGAAAAGATGCGGAGGCACTGCATTGTATCATTGTTGAGATATTTTTTACACCTGAGTTCGAAAAATCAGTGCCAACGTGTTTTGCAAATAAATAAAAGATTGTAAAGAAATAACCTGTTGAGATCTCCAAATCTGGATCAAAGTCGCCTGTTTAGCCCAGCTAAGGTTGGAAGATAAGAAGCAGAAGAAAACAACTTACCCAGGTTTGTCAAAATGAAGCAATAGCAAGCAGGACGTTGTTCAACATAGCTTGTTGGTCTAGGGGTAAGATTCTCGCTTTGGGTGCGAGCGGTCTCAGGTTCAAATCCTGGGCGAGCCCTTGCTAAGAGGAGTTTATGGAGGTCTTGTAGCACAGTTCTCCATCTATCCTAAGATCTTGCATGGACTGTTTATGAGAAGACCTGTTTAATCTAGGATTATAAAAAAGACTGGATGTTAAGGAAGATAGTTAATCTAACTTTGTTGCTTGGACAGAAGGAGCAGTTTCCTCGGCCTCCAGTCTTTTTTCAGTGAAACAATAAACAGTCACAAACCAAAATGTCAACAAGTCCTCCAACCTGAACAACCCTACCCTCGATTATGATCCATAGGAGAGTACCAGCAGCAGATGTACTGGTTCTTTGCTGTCAGGACTTGGGGCTGAAAAGTACAACAAAGACAGAAAAATAGGTGCAAATGTTTGATAATAAATAATGAGCCACAGTTTTGCATTTTACAGAGAAGAGGAGACTGTTCATGTTGACACTGCATTTATTACTTTATTGCCACTGTTCAGTTTCCTTCAAGTATAAAGGTGGAACATGTGTTATATACAAATCTCTGTTTTCTTCTGCAAACTTAATTCACTTGATTCTCCGTCTCATTTTTATTTGTGCTGCAGGTTTTTCGGTGATGTTGTTTTTCATATTGTATATTTAACATTTAACAGCTCCGTCACAGCTGTACTATCACAGCAGTTAATGTTGTTTGTTTCAAGTGAGTCATGGTCAAACTAAAAAACTAACGTCACTGTAATTCAACATCACAATTGCCCTGAATTACTGTATATAATGAATTTGCATATCATGTACCTCTCAAAGTTCACTGAGCCTTCCATAGAAACTATAAATGCAAAATGTAGCCTTCAGCTGAAACTCTTTATTATTTTAGATGTGAATCTATGTGCTGCTGTCTGCCCACACTGTCTTTGTTGTGCTTGTAAATGGAGTGAACATTCTGGACAAGAGTTTTAGTGACTTTTCTTGGTCCTACACACTCGGTTGTTTCTTGTGTTTTGCTGATGAATATTAAACAGTTACCACAAACTGAGCACCACTAATCATAAAAGCACCACTTTACTGCTGCCACACACACACTACAGTCAAGTTACAATAACTGTTACAGAGATACACATTCAGACATAATGCCCATAATATTAATAATGTTTATTTTTGTGTGTATTTTCCTTAGCTGGAGTGTGTGCCGTGCCTTTCTGTAACAGTGATTCCACACTTCCTGAAAATGGACTTTTCTCCAGTGCAGTGAAACTTGGACGAGGAAAAGTAGAAGATGATGGGATCAATGCAGGTGTTGAAGGCGCTGAGCAGCAAGGCGTAGTACCTCCATGTTGGGCTCTCACCCTGGAAGAAACCCACTACATGAGAGACGTTGTACGGCACCACACAGATGAGAAACACAGCCAGAGTTCCTGAGGCCATGCCGATGGCTTTCTGCTTCTGCTTCCGGGATATCATCGGCTGGCTGAACAGGATCAGGATGCAGCGCAGGTAGCAGTAAACAGAAACTACAAGAGGTATAAGGCAGAGCACCAAGAAGAACTCCAGACGGACTGAGAGGAGGATGTTCAGCTGGTCCTCTGTGAAGTTCTCATAACAAACACTGGAGTTGTTTTTAGCTAGCGTCGGGTGGTGCTGGATGATCAAAACAATGCTGCAGTGTGCTGCTGAGATCAGCCAGACAACAGCACTGATCACCACTGCGTACACAGGTCTACACAGCTGATGAAAGGCGACAGGGAAAGCCACTCCGATGTACCGAACCACGCTGACAGCCATCAGCAACAAGGAGCTGGTGTAGATGGTGGAGAAAAATGTGACAGTGGTGATGGTGCACAGGAAGTGGTGCAGAGTCCACTTCATGCCCGACACTGCCTCGTGCATCTTGAAGGGAAGGACGATCAGGAAGAGCAGGTCAGACAGCGTCAGGTTGAGCAGCAGGATGTCTGTTGGAAGAGGCTTGGAGTGGATCTTGACACTGAAGGCGTAGAGAGCGACCAGGTTGGCTGGCAGGCCAATCAGGAAGGAAATGATGTAAACTGAAAGGATGGCCTCACACACCATTGCCTCCATCACCACACTAAACCACAGGAGGAGAAAGAAACTGATCACACTGATCACAACGTATGAGAGACAACTGACCTGATAACTCTGCAGCAGGATGGAGAAGAAACATTTAGTGTGTTTCTGATGAACAGAGATTATGGGGAAATATAAATCATAATCTCAAAGGAAGCCCCAGGACCACAAACCCACTTAGACCTGCCATTAATCTCAGATTAATTTATTAAATTACAGCTGATGCTGTGGTTAATACTCACCTAACAACAATATTATTATTATTTACAACAATAAACACATGGATACTGGTTTCTTTGGTTAAGTCAAAGACGTTTGATTTTAAGTCAAATCAGCATCGTTTAGCAGCCAGGTCTCAAACTCAGATTAAAAACACCAGAAGTGAAATTTCAAAAGCAAAAGGGATAAACAACGTTCCGATAAATAAGGAAATTATATTTACTCACCTAGCAGGAGAAGTTTTCAAAGGCTGTGAAAAAAGGAAACAGCTGAAGTTGTGTGTTGTCTGCTTCACTGTGTCCTTCATCAATGAGTTTATAATTGAAGATGATGACACTGGTTAATATTAACTAACATGCAAAACTGCAGCTCATGTTGACTTTAATATTTTATCAGTTGATAAAGGAACGCCTCCCACTGCAGAAACTCTGAACGTGAGAATGAGAGTAAAACTAACTTTAAAAAATTTTTCTTGAGTTGTCTTTGTAATTTAGTTGAAAACTTACATTTTGATTAAATATCAATTGAATTTTTTCCTTTAGCCAAAGATTCACTTTCACTTAAAGTAAAAATATTATTTGTTATATCTGTAAAAGAAATAAAATAAAATAAAATTCTGTAATTTTGTTACAAACAATATCATTAACTTCTCTCAAGCTCAACCTCTGATTTACCAGAAATAAGGACGGGAATATTTTCTTCAAAACAAAATTATTTATTGTCATGTCTTTTTAAAATGTGCATCACATTTACCAGTACTAGTGAATTACTGACTGCAGTGAATGTTGTATTATTCACATTTTCAGTGTTAATATCAGTGCCACAAAACTCATTTAAATCAATTAAAGGCAGTTTGTCTCCTTTGAATCCAATCTATAAAACACAACAACAAAACAAAAGAATGTTACATTACTTTGAGTCATTAGAAAAAAGGTGCAATATGTGACCAGATATTGGTCTGTTGTACACAAACAGTGTAAGAAAAAAGCATTATCATTGATAGTCCAACTGAAAATCTTAAGGCCGGTTTCTCCTTCTCATTTACATTTAACAGTGACCCCTCCATTAACCTGGAATGTATTTGAATACAAGCTGTAAAACACAAGAGAACACGTTGTATCCAAATGTCTTTCATTGGTTAATCCAACATTTAGAGCTGAACACTCAGACACTCAGACTCTGCCTGTCATTTTATTTGGTTTCTATCTCCATGAACATTTTCTGCAGCGCATCAGAGGTGTATTTGTTCTGTCGTTTCTCAAACCTTTAAAAACACAGGATGTCCTGAATTTTAAATATTAAATGATCAGCAGTTTTTATTTGAATTGAACTCCACAGCTGTGGCTCACACCGTCTGCCTCGTCTCCTCTCCTGCTCAGATCACCAAGTCATTTCAGAGCAAAAACCCATAAACTGGTGCAGCTGAAGTTTACGGTCCTCCCATGATGCCCTGGGGGGAACAATAAGGGCCATAACGGACCGTGGGCTTCAAAGAGCTGCCAGCACAACCAGCAATGTAATTACAAAGCTCCACTGCCTTTAAAAGCCGTTTGATGGCTGCAGATACCTGACGGCGACGTGAACGGAAAGTAGAGAAATCAGACTGCTGACTGGGCAGTTTTGATCCAGGAGATAGGTGACTTCCCCCTGATGCTGGTGGTACCTCAGGAAGAGTTAAACCGGATCAACCAACATTACTAATTTATATTTTATTAACATAAAAAAGGAAAATTCCCACTGAAGTAAGTTTGAACAGAGGTTGGACAAAGTCAGTGTTTTGCAAGTCACAAAGAGGTTTCAAGTCTTGGCAATGAAGCTAAGTCCAACAAGTCCTAAGTCATGTCTGGAGAGTCCCAGGTCTCAAGCACCAAGACCCAAGATTAAGTCCAATAAGTCTCAAGTCGAACCCAATAAGTCCCAAGTAAGTCCCAGATCAAGACCAACAAATCCCAACTCAACTACCCCTAACCCAACTGAGTCAAGTCCGAGAAGTCCCAAATCAAGTCTAACAAGTTCTTATCAAGTCCTAACTCAAGATTAGTAAGTCTCAAGTTAATTCTCCAAAATCAGAACCAACAAGTCCGATGTCAAATCCAACAAAAGGTGACACCAGAGGTGAAGTGACAGGATCACTAAAGTCATTCAGATTCATGAAGTTTCATGTAAGTCCAGTCATGCTGTAGATATTTGTGGACTGTCAGAGGATCTGCTGCTGTTTGGGTGGAAAGATTCACTCAGTTGGCATTTGAGGATTTTGTTCTCCAATCAGAGGAACCTCAACAAATCTGTGACTCATTATGAGATTTAAGCATCGCTCCTCCACCTCGGGGCTTTCAGACCGAGAGGATTTGTGCTGGTGAACCAGGGAGGTCGAGGACAGAGCACTGAGGTTTACCAGAGTAAAGTTTACCCACTGAAGACGATGAGTTTATGAGAGTGAAACCTCACTGTGAGCTCAGAGCGAGATGATCTGACGAGGAGCTGGTGGAGGAGGCTCGTTAAAGAGCTGCACGGGATAACGAGGAAACTGGGAGCAGGTGTGTGAGTGAATTGTTGGTTGATTCACCTGCAGCAGTGTATTTACTGTCCAGGTTGTCCGATGATTGTTAAGTGAACCGGGCAGATGGCATCACTTGATCTTAATGAAAAGACGAGCTGCTGACCGCAGAGCAGCTCTCCCAGCGGGGTGTCAATGGAAAGCAGAAGATGAGCTGATTATTGATTTCTGAAGGTCAAAGGTGACAGCTGTGGTATGATGGAGGTCCATCAGAGGAGGCTGTTAATTATTAATAAGCTGACAGGCCTGTAACCTGATCTGTTCTTACTCTGTTTAAATTTACTTAATGATTGAAAACATCCAAACAGGCTGTGGATCAGTTGGATTTTCATTAGAGTCCAATATCTCAACAACTGCTGTCCAAACTTAAATGAGATTTTCTGATCTTATTCCTGCTCCTCAGACACTGAACCCTTTAGATTTGAATGACTGCACGACCTCTGCTGCAGCAACACACTCAAACATTTTCAAATCCACTTTTAAATACAAGGATGCAGCTCCAGAGGAGATTTAAATGAGTGGAGGAGCAGCAGGTTCACAGTTTCTGTCAGCACAAAAGAAGAAGGGGAGAGAGATACAGAAAGATATGCTTTTCATTGAGATCTTCATTGAATTACTATTTCAAGAACAGTTGTAACAGCTGGCCTCTCTGATGGTGAACGAATCAGATTCATCTAGAAAATAAGCTCATCCTCAGCTTCCAGAGAGATTATGACAGAAGAAGCTGAGGATCCACTGATGTAGAGGATAAGTAAACGTGCCAAAGGATCCTGTGCAGGTGTAAACCACTTAGTGAAGGTTTTCAAAGAGCCTGACAGCTGCTGAGTGTAAACACTCACTAACAGGGTGAACTCAGTGGAAACCTGCAGCAGCTGACTGGATCTCAGACAGTAAAAGGCTTTGACTCAATCTCACCTCAACTCAGACGACTGTAGATAAGAAGAGGAGGAGGAGGAGCAGGAGGAGGGTTGTTGTTCCTTTAAAAGCATCACACGGGAACACAGCAGCAGACGACTGACTCAGGAGAATAAAAACCTTCTCCTGGACTCATAAAGACCTTTAATGAGTCTGTAGACCACAGCCTCCTGCTGCTCTGTCTTATCACAGTGTTCAGCTCAGCCTTTTACGTCATGGCAGTCATTGCAGTTCTGTCTGTGTCCACTGGAACTTCTTTCAGTCTGAGGAGGTCTATGTACATGTCACATGTTATGAATCACACACCCTCTGTTAATTGCTGATCTGCAGGATTGATTAGAAACCTACCGATGAAGACTCAGCTTTGCACAACGAGTTGACATCGTGGATTTATTAAGACGACAGGTGAACATGGAGGAAGTTGTTTGATTTAAAGCTGCACAAACAGAAGCCATGATGACTGCTTTCTATCTGTGAAGTGATTCAGTTCAGCTCTCATTAACCAGACTCTTGCTGCAGACCTCGTGGCTCTTTGGTCCAGGGGTATGATTCTCGCTTAGGGTGTGAGAGGTCCTGGGTTCAAATTCCTGACGAGCCCAGGCCTGGTTCTCTCTGCCGGTGAGGATTTGTGGCAAACACAACACAAATACATCCACAGAGTAAAGCAATCAGGGTGTAGGACTGAGAATGTGCAGGAGGAAGACGTCTCTGTCCCCTTCCCACAAACTATAAACCACATTAGTGCAAAAACAAACTGCCTGCTGAGCTGCTGAGACTGCAAGAGGAAAATATTCCCCGTCAGTCAGACTGTTTGACCTTCAACAGAGTGACTGGCTGCTGCATCACAGTTCATCAGTTACATCTGTGACTCAGACTGTAAATGTCAACTGGAAACCTGAGACGGATGGGAAAAGGACGTTCACTCGTCAGAGTAAAATTAGACTCTGAAAAAGAATATAAAGAAAAAAATAAACGTTTAGTTTCTAAATGAATTCATCCGTTTTCCAAAAACTGACGAGTTTTCAGCCAAGTTTCTAGATTTTTTTCCATTAGTCACTTGTAGATCTTGTGGTGATGCATTTGTGAGCAGAGACTGTTGAAGAACGGAAGATTTCAACAGATTATTATTTTATATTTGGCGTCAGCAGATTCTTGATTTAAGTCTGGATCACATAAATGACGACTCCAGACAGATACCGTACAGTGACATGTCTGAAATATTTGTTTGTTGAGCAGCTAATGAAGCTTGTGTTTATCTGCCCTCAGGACTTTTCTTTCTCTTGAGACTTCTTTCTTTTGCTGCTGCATCAACAGTTTTCACAGCTGAACTCCTCAGAGGGAGGAAGTCTTCAGATTTGGAGGATGATTTCACTTGTCAAGAAGCATCATGTCTGTTTGGCAGAGGAAGGAGACGAGCCACAGTTTCAGCTCAGCTTCATCTGAATAGCTCAGCTATTCTACCTGTGTGGCTCTAACAGACCGTCACAAGCTCCTCCTGAGTTTTCTCTGAGTTTCAGGAACATTGAACTTTGATACGTCCCTAACACTGAAGTTCTGTATGGTCTCATGAGAAAGTGAAAAAGTGAAATACACAGTGCTAGAAGCTTGGTGAAGAAAATATGAGACAATATTTTTTCTGGAAATGACATTTGACAGGAGATTCTGAGGGCTGGTGTAATGAGTTCTACTGCAAGAGAAGGAAAACAAAACAATGTCTTCACTGGAGAAACAGACCAGAGTCTACATTAGAGTCATGAAGTGAGAAGAGGAAAGGATCAGGCAAATGTGCTAAAGAGCTAAAGAGCTGCGAGAATATAAGAAACCTTTCACATTAAGTCTTTGATTAAAAGTTTTTCATTCACACATTCATTGGAGAACTGCATTTAATTGACCTATCATTGTTTTTGTGCAAATCAACTCACAGTCTGGGAGATTTTATCAGCTGCAGAGTTTCACTTTCCAGATGCAAATAAAGGACAAAATTTATGACGACTGGAAGGAGACGAGGGGTTTCCCATGACTCTGTAAATGTCCACTAATGTCTTTTACACTCAGTACTGCCAAAACACAACATTCACTTACATGTAATAATGACACACCCTGTTTCCACTCAGCATCCAGTGCTGTGATGCTGTTAAAGTGAAGGGCTGTGTTAGGCTGTGGAGAGGAACGTGTTAATGTCGATAAGAAAAGGAAATGAATTGTGTGTCTTCTGTGTTGTGTGACGTCCTGCTGTGGTTAGAATTCACAATAACACGAATGTTGTGTCTCAGCACCGACGTTGCCAGAGGTCAGGAGGTTTGCTCCCGCTGCGACCAATCAGGTTACACATTCACTCCGAGGAAACCTTCCCTCTAATTGGCTGATTTTTGGGTCAGTTTGTAGCTGGAAAGTAACGTCTCCCATGCTTAAAGCCTCCTCCCTCACTGCTACCCAGCGGACTGGACGCATCTGCATCTGAAGGGTTTACAGTCTGTTTTATGAACTGAGTCCAGTCTGTCCAAAAACTCTCAGTTTTCCCCTTTTATTTTCACGGCTGTAAAAAAGCCACCCTAACAAACATGAGAGCCTCACTCTGGAGTCAAGTCATGAACCAGAAAGAAGGGCTTCATGTCGACCAGATGACTAAACCAGCTGTGAAAGAAGAACCTGAAGTGTGGAGGAGACACAGGTCTGAAATCACTCTGGATGTTTTCATCTTTATTCCCCCAGAAAGAGTTATTTTTGATGGACATTTTAAAGCTGCTTTAGAGTTCAGCAAAACAAGCTGGAAACACAACATCCAACATTGTTCCCTTGTAAAGATCTTGTGGCAAACTTGTTCACAAACATTTCCTCATCCAGCAGACGCAGTGCAACATGATCATCCTGTTGTGCTGCTGTTTGTGTCCAGCTGACGAATCTAAGTCCAGTGATGATATTTATGTTTCGTTTAGCATCTTAAGGACACTTCAGCATCTGGACAGGAGGATCAACATGCTCCACCACCTGAGCTACACTCCATTGGATTTCCTGGTGACTTCTGGGAAATGCAGTACAGAAACACCACAGTAATGACCGCTGAGAAACTCTCTCCCTCTCAGCTCCATGTGTTTTTTATTTCAACAGTTTTCTCACTGAAGTGTCTTTAACAGATTCTCTCTCCTTGTTTTACGCGTTGTGTTGCGGCGTGAACGAGACGCTCTGTGCTCTAATGAACCGTCTGGGCTGTTTCTCTCTCGTTTATGGAGTCGTGAACAATTATGGCTACAAGAAGCAATCCATAAAAACAATTACAGAGCTTTAATGCGATGTGTTAAAGTCTTTTCCCAGGGCTCAGTTTATGTGTGTGTTGAGCCTTTTGTATTTTTTAACACTTTCAAATTACAGATTTTAGACACTCTCATTGGAAAGAAGATGACCTCATCCTCTCATGACCCAGAATGCCAGATCACAAAGTAAATCTATTTTTCCTTCGTCCTCCTCTGCTTCATCCTCAAATGAAAAATGAAATATTCTACGTGTTTTGTGCAGCATTTTACACATATTCCCAAAATTCACTCTTACAGAGGTGTAACCAAACTTCCAGGGGGTGAAATTAGACTGGTTATTCTTGGGCTCCCACAAATCCCTTGGTCAACCCTGGAGTACAATTTGGGACAATTTTGAGACACCCTGTCTTAACTGAAAAAATAAAAGGATTTATTTAGTTTAACATCCACTTAATGTCTGTTTCAGCAGTGGAAACAGAAGCTGGAGCAGCCATGATGAGTGCTTTGTGTGCGTGAAGTGATTCAGTTCAGCACTGACTAACCAGAGCTTTGTGTGGAACTTGTGGCTCGTTGGTCTAGGGGTATGATTCTCGCTTAGGGTGCGAGAGGTCCCGGGTTCAAATCCCGGACGAGCCCTTGATAACAGCTCCCAGATCTGACTGAAGCTGTATGTCTTAGACGTCTAACAAGTGTTTTGTCAGCCTGTAACCTTTATGTTTGCAGTAGCTGTTTAGCCTAGCTTAGCACAAAGACTGGAGCTACAGGAAAACTTAGACTTGGAAAAAAAATCCCACTCTGTTCTGTATATGCAAAGCTGTTTCTTCTGTGTTTCAGTCAAAACACAGGAGAAATGGCTCGTTGGTATGATTCTCACTTTGGCTGCAAGACGTCCCAGCTTCAAATCCTGGATGAGCCCACTAGCTCCCAGAGAGTCTAGAGTTTCTCCAAGGTAAGTTAGTAGTTTTATAAATATTAGAGTGAAGTCAGACACTGTGACAATACTTACAGAACCTCAAAAATGCTCCACCTACTTTCTTGTTAACAAAGATCCTTGATCAGACTTTTACTGTGGTTAAAATCAGAGCTCCTTGTGGCTCGTTGGTCTAGGGGTATGATTCTCGCTTCGGGTGTGAGAGGTCCCGGGTTCAAATCCCGGACGAGCCCTTGATAAACAAACTTCTAAAGCAGACTGTTTAGAGAGAAATCTTCTCTGTAGCTGCAAAACCGTGTAAGTTGTCCCAACATAATGTTCCCAGACACAATACTCTGTATGTGTTGGCAAGTTGTTTTATCTGACCTGTAAAGGGAGGAATCCTTAAATATCTTAGTCTTTAGTAAAATAGACTCTGAGGTACTTAACATGTGCATCAGTGTGTCTCTGTGGCTCGTTGGTCTAGGGGTATGATTCTCGCTTAGGGTGCGAGAGGTCCCGGGTTCAAATCCCGGACGAGCCCTGTTATCTGTCTGTCAGTTGAGGTACGTGTATGATGAAACAGTCTCTACTGGTTCTCTCTTCATAGAGATCAGAGACCAATATACAAAAAGGATTGTAAAAGAAACAGATACATCCAGGAGCTGTTCATTTCAGTTTAGCATAAAGACTGGAAGCAGAGGGACATCTGTTTCTGTCAAAGTTCCACAATGTGGTGTTTGTCTCCACCTGATGAATCTCAGTCTAGTATTCCCTCTGTTTTAGCTCTGTGTTTGGTCTCCTCCTCCTCCTGAGGTTTTTTTTTACAGCTGTTTCTCTGAGAACAGCTGTCTGAACTCACTTTCTGAAATAATGAGGACACTTTGAGGGGATGTTATTCCACTTACCGACCATGTTTTGTTGTGGCTCGTTGGTCTAGGGGTATGATTCTCGCTTAGGGTGCGAGAGGTCCCGGGTTCAAATCCCGGACGAGCCCTGTTATCTGTCTGTCAGTTGAGGTACTTGTATGATAAAACAGTCTCTACTGATTCTCTCTCAGAGACCAATATACAAAAAGGATGGTAAAAGAAACACTAATTGAGTTTTCCAGATACATCCAGGAGCTGTTCATTTCAGTTTAGCATAAAGTCTGGAAGCAGAGGGACATCTGTTTCTGTCAAAGTTTAAAGTTGCTCAGTCAGTCTAGAGTTATTCATGTGGTGTTTGTCTCCACCTGATGAATCTCAGTCTGGTATTCCCTCTGTTTTAGCTCTGTGTTTGGTCTCCTCCTCCTGAGGTTTTTTTTTTTACAGCTGTTTCTCTGAGAACAGCTGTCTGAACTCACTTTCTGACAATAATGAGGACACTTTGAGGGGATGTTATTCCACTTACCGACCATGTTTTGTTGTGGCTCGTTGGTCTAGGGGTATGATTCTCGCTTTGGGTGCGAGAGGTCCCGGGTTCAAATCCCGGACGAGCCCTTTACCTCCTCTAGTCTTCAGGGTAGAGCAGCTTTCGCTCTAAGATACAGTGTTATTATAAGAAGAATCCATTATAATTGGTTTAAAGGGGCTATTTGTTTTTGGGTTTGGGCTGCCAACCTTACCAAGAGTGGGTGATGGTGATGGTGGTTGTTTGCTAAGAACTTCAGCTGTCACAGTACAGAAGGTTATAATATTACCTCTGAGCAGCGCTGCTTCCTCAGGGCAGACTGGACACTACAGTAAAGTAATGAGACAGGTTGATGCTAACTTCAGTAGAAGAAAAGAAGTGATAGAAGCAAAACATTGCCATTGCTTTCCAGCACTGGAGAAAGCTCTTGGTGAGTAAAGGAAAGAAGCTTGATGCTGAACTCACAACACTGGTAAGTATACAGGCATTCATGCTAACACTGGATATGTAGTGATACCAAAAACTTACAATAGCTCCTGTAAATTAACATAGCAGTATATGAGTGGAACCTATATAATAAAGTGCTAATAAAATGTTATGATTGTGTTAAATTCCTGTCTGTATCAGGACTGTGGCTCGTTGCTGTGTCTCAGATTAAAACCTGTTAAATTCATATCAGCCGCGGCTCACGCAGCACTAACAGGGATTAAACTGGCAGCTTTTCATCAACAGCGACACCATTGACACTGTTGGCATTTAGTCTGTTTTCACAGTTCCTCTACGTGCAGACCTCCTCCGGCCTGCATGTGCCTGACTGACTGCCTCTCCATTCAACCCTGCTCTAATTAATTGTAACACTCCCAGTGAAAAGGCAGCTCATAATCTGCAGAACAATGGCCGACAAATAGAGCAGAGAGCTCGTTCACGCTGCCAGCGCCTTCAGCGGCTCGCTGCCAGCTGCAGCAGCTTTTCAAACCATCAACTCTTCTTATGAAGTGTTGAAGGACTCACACTGCCATCAGTCTGTATTGTTTCCCCTCCCTCTTCCCAAAGAAAACAGTCACTAAAGTCTCATTTGTTGCCACTTCTCTGTGGCGGGCGTGGCGTTCGATGGAGCCCTTGTGTGTCGATAAATGGATTATGAGGGCTTAATTGAGTGTGCTAATTGATGGGACAGGTGAATGGGCTGAATGGGGTTGAGGGGCAGATGTGGTGTGAAACCCCTGGCTCTTTCTAAAGAATACAAATCAGCAGCAGAGGGATCTATTCTCTGCTCTCTATAACACTCAATTATCCCTTTCACAGAGCGAGCAGGGGGCCGAGCGAACAGATGGTTTCCACACTGGGAGCTGCGTGGAGGCCATCGCTGCCTCTCCAGCACCTTTTCTTCAACTCCGATTCACCGTGGAACGATAGGCTTTTTATTGGCTATTCATGACGCTCAGGATCTCCAGGGGGAACAATGGCCGACCGGAGCGGCCCATGAATCGGAATGAGAGCGGAGGTTTGGGTTTGGTCCTGGGGAGGCGTCCGTTAGGCTTTGACACTGAAGCGAAAGGAGAATGAAAACTGTGGAGGGTGTGTTCACCTGGGGAGGAGGAGGAGGAGGCAAAGAGTCCGGTACACCGTCTGTCGATGGCCATTTCAAGTCAGGAACAATGACGTCCTTCATCCCCAGCGATAAAACCCATCCCAGTGAGAGCGGCCATGTTTTCACCAGAGAGAGAGGAGTTCCAGGATAAAGTTTCTGTTCAAGTCTAAAACATTCTCACTGTTTTAAAGCTGCAGCATTTAGCACCACCTCCCATAATTCCCTCCTGCAGCCTCGAGCTTCCATCATCAGCTTTGTTTTCATTGATGGTGATGGACGACCGTCATCTCCGCTCAGAGAAAAGCTCAGCTCTGATTGGCTGAAGTACAAACTGTAGAACTTTTTATTTGAACGTTGTTGTGTCATTTTTAATGTTGTGATATTGAACTGTTTGTGTTTATTACTTATGATTATTAGAGTCCTTCATTTCCAGAGGCGGTTTCAGCTGTAAATTAATCATGAAACCCAGATTTGACTAAATTGTTTCATCAAACTGAAATTTATTCCAATGATTTGCTCATGATGTACAATAAAGTTATTTATCAGTGACATTTTCAACCTAGTTGTCATTTATTATTGAATGATGCATTTAAAAACCTGAATTTAATTTTCTCATCATGGACATGCAAGAAGAAAATACACTTCAGTTTAATTTTATTTTATGATTTTTAGATTTGGCAGCTCTAAACAAAATATCTCTAAAAGTCCACGTATCAGTAAAGAATGGATTCTTTTAATTTACACTCATGTTCTAGTTGGAAAGTCGTTCTTTATTAGAACAATATTTATTACTGAGAAACATTACTGCATGAGTGAATTAAAGGGTATTTTTCTTTAATCCAAATAGAGGAGGACAGAGTTGTTCACATTAAAAAGCTTTCTGAGGAAACGATTTATGATTTATATATGAATAAACTAAAGTCTGAACTCTTAGTGTTCTGTACTTTATGTTAATGATGATTACAGCCTACACATCATGTATTAATATGTTTTTGTATTGTTGCTTTTTTTAAGCATCAGTTTAATTGAACTTTTCTGTGATTTTTTTAACTTAATTTTGTATTTCATCAGTGTAAATCAGAAATATTAAATAAATTATAGAAGAAGAAGAAGCTCCTCAAGAACTGCTGTCACACACACACACACACACACACACACACACACACAGTAACACTGAAAAGTCTTTTATAACTTTTGTAACAGCAGAGACAAAAGAGAAGGTGGAGGGTGATGGAGGGGTTGGGGTGAGGGGGTGAGGTGGGGGTTGAATGGGTGTATTAGCTCATGAATATAAGGCCCTGTATTATTGCCCCCTCAGTATTATTGCCCCCTCCCTGTGTGTGGGCCCCCACCTTGTCGCCTATTGTTGCAGTGAGGGAGGCGGCGGCTCTGACGGGATGAATGCCACCTGTCAGAGAGCGGAGAAAACAGGATTGAGTCAGTGTGGAGAGAAGCAGCGAGCGCTGTGCTCTCCTTCCACACTGCTAATTAACTTTTAGAGACCGGGGGGCAGAAAGAGAGGGGGGGGGGGCAGAAAGAGAGGGGGGGGGGAGAAAGAGAGGGGGGAGGGCACAACAAAAGACGAGAACAGAGCTGATGAAACTTGTTGCAGATGGATTCAGGACTGATTTTATTTAAGTTATTTATTTTTCATTTGACCTGTTTGTTTTGTATTTTATTTTGAAATGACTTTCACTCACCTGTTCCCACTTCCTGCCTCAGCCCTGCAGACACCTGGTCTCTCCTCACCTGCACCTCGTTCCATAATCAGCCTGGACCGTGGTCTGCTTCAGTTTCTGTTTGAGTTCCTGTGGTTTTCTGTTCCTGCTCGTCAGATGATCTGCTCCTCAGACTGAATAATAATAATAATAATAACATAACAGTACATTTTCCTGTGATTTAATACGCTTTTGTTTTGTCAGGATCGTCTTGAGGCTGCTTCAGCTCCATCACTGATCATCCTCCTCCAGTCGTCTGTGCTCGGCCTCAGAGAAGAACTGTTTCCATCAACAACTCATCATGTCGTCTATGGTAGGTACACATTACAGTATTTTCTTATGATGATGATTTTAACAAGGAAGTCGATGTGTTTGTTCTTCATGATGACTCCTAACTGCATCTGAAAGACAGGATGTGTTTCTGCTCAGTGAGGAAGGATTTCTACAGAGGAAGGTTCAGAGGAACATTTAGAGAATCAGACCGGCTCTGATCCGACACTCAGAGACTTAGAGGTCATTTCACTTTGTTTGGAACCTTCATGAGAAAACAAAGAGTATTTGACTGCAGAGTGATGCTGAATCATTTCATTCTGTGTGTTGAACACAGCTGCAGCTGATACAGTGAATTACAGGTAATGATCAGTTTAATAAGCTCCAGCCTCAGTAAAGATACACAGTCTGTAATTCATCCACTCACACTGACTCACTGAGTCAAACACTCACACTCTTTTACTCAAGTAAAAGTTGTGAGAGTGTAGAAATACTCAGTCCTGTAAGCATCAAATACACACACACCAAAATACCAAAGTAAAAGTTCTCTTAATGCAGAATGGATCATTTCAGATGAAT